>NW_017265172.1:106308-317538 GCF_001638985.1 Phycomyces blakesleeanus NRRL 1555(-) | reverse complement strand
CATCATCGTCGTTAATAATAAAGATGATGATGATGATGATTTTGTCTGCCACCCCTCCACATAATAAGTAGTCCTACATCATATGAAGAAATTCCAATTTTTTCACAGTGCTAGTATTATTTTATCACGGAGAGGCCAGTCTCTGTGACTTTCTTATAAGATAATTATCAGTCCATGCTGATCATCTGCATAAGTAATATAAGACTCAGATCGCAGTTCATTTAACACTATGATCAATCAGTCTGTTATTTGTAAGTTAACAGCAGCAGTCAGCAGCAGTTTGTTTACTAAGATCAGATCAATGAGCTATGATGGCATAATGTAACAATAATCAACTTAATATATCTTAAGTCTGAATCCGGCTGATCGGATATATATTATAGTTGAGACAGGCTGGTTATCGTCAATTTGCTTTTTTTTCAGGTCACACTGGAAAAATTGGGTAATTTCATCTATGGTGTAGGGTACTATTATTTGTGGAGTGGTAGCCTAAATTTTCATCATTTTCATCTTTTTTATTTTCAACGGTGATGATAATGCTCAGTCTGTTTTATTGGATAAAAAAACGAGTTTACTCTTTTTTGTAAAAAATGTCTGCGAGATTTCTTTTTGGGACTTGTAGCCATGTCGCAGAGTCAATAGTTGTAGGGAACTTAAACCAAATGATATCTTTTGAGTGAGATAATAAAGCTTTTTATTGTTGTAATATTTATTTATAAGTATGATGAGGTTAATGGTCGTGATATTACTACAAATATTTTTGTTGTATATGCTCTACAGCCAATAAAATGTACATGACGACATGTTTTAACAAAAGCATGTATTATTGTATTTTAGAATGAGGCAATCAATTACTGTTTAGAGAACTGCCCATTTTAATAACCGGAATAAACTATGTCATTTTGGAAGCTGGTATAATTTGGAAAGATATATATTAAATTGTGTTCCTGAACAATTTTCTATTCTTGTCAATTCTAAAGACTTAAAAAATAAAACACACGCACACAATATGTCAAACAACAACAACAATTCAGAATGCAAGTGCTCTAAATGCTCTTCCAATAGCATGGGATTTGTTTTGGTGTCTACCCAAACACTCAGAAGACATGCACAACAGGATATCGTGAGACAATATCAGTCAGGATCTTCTTGTAAGTTCAAATTTAAGAAAATTATTATTGAGACAATTTTAATTGAACATTTATTTTCATATAATATAGCCTCAGTTATAGAAGTAATGTCGAATGACAATGACATGGAGATTGACTTTGAAGACAATGTTGATGCTGAAGATCAAGTTGAAGGTATGCATAGTATTTTTATTAAAGTTTTATAATCATTTATAATATCTAATAATTTGATTCTTTTTTACCTAACAAAACAGCTGAAGACTTACCTCTTTTTGGCATTGATTCCTTGTTTGATTCTGAAAGCGAAGATGAGGGTGTCATTGAAGCAACCATTTTGGATATTTCTGACGATGAATCTGATGATGTTAGAGGTTAGTACAAAAAGCACATATAAATCAATAAAGTCAACAAGTATTGATTTTTTTTTCAAATAAAGCACTTTTCTTCATCCAATATGCCAGTCGATCCTACTCATGCTTTCATTGCTTCTTTTGCTGCCTTCTTCATATCCAAATATGTTGTCAATTCTGGTGGTGCTGTTCTGTTAAAGTTTCTTAACGAAGTATTGGCACACTTTGGACAGTCTTTCCATCTTCCCCTCAGTATAAACGGTGTCAACTCTATGACCGGTCTCAGCGACGTGACTCGAGGTGTCCAGCGGTTTGTTGCATGTGGCGATTGTAACAAAGTATACGAAGAGTCCGATGTTGTTCCAGAGTGCTGTAATTTCGAGAGACTCTCTGGTAGAGAATGTGAAAACGCTCTTTTCTTTGCAACATCAAGAGCCTTGACTATCCCCAAAAAGATCTACATGTATAACTCCATAATCAAAACATTGTCTATCCTTTTTTGCCACCCTGGATTCGAAGACACCATCAACCATTGGAGAATCAGAGTGCAAGTTCCAGGCATGATGTTTGACATTTACGACGGTACGAAGTGGAACAGTCTGAAGGATAGCAATGGTTTACCGTTTGTGAATCATGAGCGCTCCATAATGCTTACCATGAACATCGATTGGTTTCAACCTTTCGATGGGGTCACTTACTCCTGTGGTGCAATATACCTTTGCATCAACAACTTGCCAAGATTGGAACGGTACAAGAAGGAGAATGTTGTTCTCATTGGTCTCATGCCAGGGCCCAAGGAAGCAAAGACAAGTGAAATCAATCACTACCTCTGTCCCCTTGTTGCGGAACTCAACCAGTTGTATGGTGGTGTGGTGATGCCTACCATACAGTGCCCATCTGGTGCTCTTGTCCGTTCTGTCCTTCTTCCCATTGCTTGTGACATTCCTGCCACCTGTAAGAATTGTGGGTTTACCTCTCATTCAAGCACATGTGCGTGCAATAAGTGCAACCAACAGTTCCCTTGCCTTTCAGACTCCAATGCTGCGGACTACTCTGCGTTCGTACTTTCTGAGTGGGTGCCTCGCACTGATGCCAAAAACTGTTGTGATGTCAAGTTATGGAGAATGGCCAGCAGTGATGCACAAAGAAAGAGATTGGAGAGGGAAAATGGTGTCCGATGGTCAGAATTGCATGACCTGGTTTACTTTAACCTTGTAGAATGCACTGTCATCAATCCGATACACAACCTGTACCTCAAAACAGCAAAGAGAATAATGGAGAAATGGAGATCTTCAGGTCTCATCACAGATGCACACTTGGCTGAAATGCAGTTGGATACTGACAAGATGGTACTGCCAGAGGACTACACGCCATTAGGGACAAAGATTGGGCATGGCTTCCCATTCATGAATGCCAACAAATGGAAGTCTTGGTACTTGGTGTACTTTCCTGTTCTTCTGCGTGGTCGTCTACCTGAAGCTCATCTCAGTAACTGGACAACATTTGTCAATGCATGCCAGTACCTCTCAATGCCAAGCATATCTACGGCTCACCTTGATGAAGCCCATCAATCTTTGGAGGCCTTCTGCAGAGAGTGTGAGAAGTTGTATAAAGTCCCGTTTCTTTTGCCAAACATGCATCTCCATCTTCATCTGCGAGAGACTGTACTGAACTTTGGTCCGGTTTATGGCTATTGGCTTTTTAGTTTTGAAAGATGCAATGGTATCTTAAAAAACTATGCGGCAAATAGAAAAGATGGGTTTGAGAGAACCTATATGAAGAAGTATCTTGATGAAGCATACCAGAGAGATCTTATTTGCCAAACTTTGCTAATAACTCAATCTGAGCATTTAGCAATCATCCTTGAGCTCACTGCATCCACTGCCAATTCCATTACCACTTCTACTTCCACTTCTACTGCCACCTCAATCCAATTCGATATCAATGCTTTTCTTAATTCTTCTGAGATCAACTTTGATATCGTCAAGGGAAACAAGCCTTTGCCCCCTTTCGCACTTCCTTTAGCTCTAAAGGGGAACATTTCCATGGATGAATCCAAGTATGAGCATTTGTTGGAATACTTTCACGAGTCATACAATGATCAAACTCTTGTTCATTATTGTCAGTCTGGTCATTCCAATAATTGTGTTAATAACCGGATACAGAAGTTTGAATCAATCGATCTTCTCGGGTAAATCTACAAGAGCAAAACAAAGAATCAGTGCGGGTAGTTGATGCAAGCCTTGTTTGAGACAAGTGATGGTAGAAGTACCAAGCCGTACGCAGGCCAAATCCAGTACCTCTTTGTCAATACTGCTGTAAACTTGTTTGCTGATCTTACAAGCCAGCATGTATTTGCATATGTATGATAGTACAAGGAAGTTTTACTTCAGCCCAGAGCAGGAGAAGGAGTTGAGGTGAATGAGGTGGGGTTAGAAGATGACAGCATGAACAGCATTCTCTCAGTGCATAGAATCCGTTATCCAGTTGCAGTAGGCGAGCACCTTGGTCTAGAAGGCAAAGTTCAGATGTGTGTAGTTCCTTTGCCACAAAAAATATATATTTAGATTCAAATACAAAAATAAAACATGTATAAAAAATATTAATTAATACAGGCTAATTTATAGAACTGCACATTTATTTTTTATTATTTCTATAAATTTTTATTTGTACTTGGCATGCTATACATGCATCTGTATACATCATGCTAATCCGTAAACATAAACAAGTAGAAAAAAGACTCTAAAATAGTTGGCAAGAAAAAAATGATTTATTTTGAAAAGCATCAATCTGGTAAAGTGACTGCCAAATTCTTGGGAATGCTCACTTCTTTCTCATAACGGATGCGCTTTTTCAAGCTTTCTGAATTTTTCTTCAAACAGATAACAGTAAGTTTATCAATAGTAATAATAAACGTCTGGAGCTGGTTTAAAGAATAAATAGTATTAATAAAGTATTATTATTTTCTTTAAAACATAGATGGATGTTTAATATTATCTCATCAGTTCTCCAGCTGAGACGATATGCCCACACTTTGTTATCTTTATCTGACTTGCCATCAGACATCACATCAATAGAAAGAATATTTCTGCTATCATATTGATTCATGCCCTCATGAATAGCCTCTCTGTATGTCTGGTACGTGATAATACAACGGTCAAGAAGCTACCAAAGAATATTGTATTAAAACATTAAATCAATAGTAAATTAACTTTATTTTAAAACTTACAGTCTTCTTTCTGTTGCGTCTTCTTCCAGCCTTATTTCTAGCCATAATCTTCTCTGCTGAAATCTGGAAGACTCGCACTTGATTTTGGTAGTGATTCTTTATTATATTCATAATGACACTCTTTGACACATTTGTGCAACATCTTTGAGGTCTCTGGTACTTGAAGAGAGCCAGTGCAAATGTCTTGTTGTACTTATCGCCATACGTGCCAGTTATTGACCATGCTGATCTATTATTATTCTCAGCAACTTTGAGCAGGTCTGTGCTAACAAAGTTTGGTTTCTTGATGTAACTATTGATAAGTTGCTATAAAAACGGTATTAGATATATTAATCAGTAATGTTATTATTATCAATTTACTTACAGAAATCGAGGGATGATGTTTTGCTCCAAGGTCAAGATCATCATCCATGGAAGAAGAAAAATCCACTGGTACAGCAGAAGGTATCACGGAATTTTGGCTGGTCATTGCCTTTTTTATTTCGGCATTTTCAGTCATGAGCTGAAGGACTGAGTTCTTCCAAAATTCATTTGTCTTGTTGGACAAATCCAGGCCATTTTTCAAATGAGTTATTGCATCAGTCACTCCTTTTGCATTTTCTTGTAAGGATTGCATCAAAACATTGTTGGCTGCCAACAAGGTAAGGACATGATCCATTGGGGTCACAGCGACTTGAACTTTAGGGGCTGTGTCAACTGCTACTTCTGGAGTTGGTGTATCAATTGGAGCAACAACACCTGCAATTGTGCTATTAAGAACAGCATTCATGCATAGGTTGGGTCGGCGGGGAGCAGTAGGAATATGCTTTGTCATTTTCTGTTAATAAAATAAATATTAATAATTTTCAACTAATATTGTATAATTCACTACACTTGTTATATCATATTTAAAATTCACATACTAGTAAAGAGGATAAGTAGTGCAGATTAACTCTCTACCTTTCATTTGATATTTAAGCACATCTCCCAACCGCTTGATCCACATTTAGACAACTTATTTTCTAACTCAATGAGGTACAAAGCAGTATTTCAAGATGACAATGGTCATCTTCTTTTGGAATATTACTTTTTACAGCCCGCATTTTGTCAGGGTCAAACTGGATTTTAAGACAAGTCTTTTTTTTTCTTTTTTTTTCTTTTAACAACATTTATTATTGATATTTTCTTTGTTTCTCTTTTGCTTATGTCTTTACAATTGCACTTATAACTTTTTCTTTCTTTTATAGCTCAATACCAAATATGTGTCTCTTTGTTTGGCTATACTCTGTCTGATATATCAAGGTAAGATATCATTCTCTTACAGATCTTTGTTACTCTTCATATTGTTTGTCTAGCCATTGCTACTCATTTCCATTGAGTCTCATCATCTCTTAATCGAACATGATGATAAGTTTTTTCTTAAAAAAAATTCAAATTATTCTTTTGTCTTCCTCATAAATATATATTTATTTCTATTACAATTTATTAGTTATGTCTGATATTATGCGGGAAGACATATAATCAGTAATATTTGGTAAGTTAACTACAATATATTTAATAAATACGCCTTTACTACACACAATATTAATAATTATTCATTTTTAGAATGTATCTCTATTCAAAGACTACTGGTATTGTCTTGATAGTTCTGAAGAACATGTTTATATCAATTTTATGTCAAGTCTTCTCCGTCTTGTAAGTATTTATGAAGAAATTTCAATTTAAATCATTTACTAATTCTTCTTTTCTATTAATCATTTTTTAATAGTATTTCTGCTATTAAAGTATGTATTCCATGTCTACTCCCGGAAGGCTTTAAATTATATATAGTGAGCAAGAAGTATTAGCAATTATAATAGCTATAGTATCAAAACTGTTGCGAAAGTAGGATTTTTATCTAGAAAAGATTTTCCTATCAAATAAAACAAAATTGAATAAAAAATGTATAACCCAATGTTTTTTCAAAAAAAAATAAATAAAAGTAAAATAAATAAACAAACCAAAGAGGCTTGTTTATAAAAATCTACTCATGCTTTGTTTCTCTTTTTCATTGTAAAAAAACCTAGTTTCATTGCTTTTGTGTGTATAAAAAACCTAGTTTCATCACTTTGAGCATGTATAAAAAACCAACTATCATCATTTCTTTATATTGTAAAAAACCTACAATCATCTCTTTGATAGTTTTTAAAGCATTTCTGCAGCCAATAAAAAAACTGGTAAAAATAATAATATGGGACGCTAGCTCTTTATAGATCTCAAAATATAACACATAAAGAGGTAGACTCGATAGGAGTAAAGCGTAACTACAATATTTATTCAGTTTCCATAGTTTGCGGACTGACAATCGTTCTACATTGGGTTTTTGTGTACCCGTTGTTATAATGATATGCATCAGCACCATAGATGATATTGTACTATTGCTCAAAATGATATATCACAAAAATTGTGAAGATATCGGCTCAATCATCTACATTTTTGGTACATTTGATTCAGATGAAATTACCCTATTTTTCCAGTGTATACAAACTAGCTGCAAGGCATTTGTTAATGGTTTTGTGATTGACTCTGCACTCAACTAAAATTATGTAAGGGAGGCACATAACATCAGATTACAGATTCAGATTGATGAGAACCACAACATAAATTCTGCATACTCCCTGGTTTACAAGAATGTCTTTGGAAAACTTCTTGTCTTTTTTGAGCACAAGCTCAACAACAAGAGGTGAATGCTTGCTCTTGTAGAGATTGCAGCAGTTCGTTTAGTAAATTATATATCAGCTGTTAACAATGGGCAAATGAAGCCAATGGTAGTTCACTTGACAGATGTTAAAGAATTAGTTAGTTTGGTGAAGTTGAACACAACTATAAATACAACAGCAACATACATACATATTGTGGCCAGAGCTTAACCATGGTCCAAAATTGTCACTTGGTTCTCTTGTAGACCTATAATTTGTTTTTTTTATAATACATTTTTTTTAAAATTGTCTTAACATATTTTATTCTCTCAGCAAAAAGTTAAGAAATTTTTTCTCTTTTACATCTCACTTTTAATAGTCATCAATTGCAATCTACATTTACTAAAAATGTAAAGTCTGTAGTTGAAGCTTACTTTTGTCTATCAGGAGATTTAATTTTAGGTGGTCAATTTGCTTTTTGTTAACCTTTTCAAAAAACAGAGATTTTCTAGTTTCAAATTAAATTTTATTGATTTTTTAATTATTATAGTCTGAAAACATAGTCACAAAAGCAAAAAATCACAATTTTTTCTCATAGTATATAAGGTTGTCAATAAGAGAACACAAATAGTTATTGATCTCATCAGTACTTGCTTCTTTAGGTCCAGGCATTAACCCCACAAGAATAACATTTTCGATCTTGTTGTGCTCTTCTCTTGACAGATTGTTTACCATGAGATATATGGCACTGCAAGAATATGTCACCCTATCAAAGGGCTGGAACTAATCGATATTTAATGTCAAGAGCAATGAATGTTCCTTTGCAACAAACTGGACACCTTCATCATCAACAAACTCTTTCCATATTTTCCCATAGTAAGCATCAAATAAAGTATCATCAACCTTGGGCTCGCAGTTTCACTGATTGATATTCTTTTCGAAAGAAGAACGCATGAGCAATTTCTTCAAGAAAGCTGTCAACAAGTTGTAGACGAAAGTATGCTTAGAAATCATTGAATTTCTTATACTGTACTTGTAAAGATCATTTCTATATAAGGTCTTGCTGCCAACTCTTCTAAAATTGCAAGATGTTTGTGTGGTGTTACTGTAGTCATACAATGTGTATCAATTGCTACATGCTACATAATTGGACACCCCATTCATCAAGTCATTGTACCCTGTCATTTTCTTCAGACCAGGAATACTTATAGGAAGTCAGAAATTCTCTCTGTAATGTTCAAGTATTGTATTGATGAACGTGATCAAGATCACAGCGCTGTCATCTACAATTAAAGTTGAAATAAACATCACAGTAAAAATGGCAATTACTCTATGCTAAGGATTTTCTGGTAGATTTGCTGTAAACTCTATAGATTATCATGATATAATATTAGTTTTTGTTTTCTTGGTTTGATCTAGATCAATTTATTTGTAATTATCATTTATTTTTAATAGTTACTCTGTTCTTCTTTTCTGTCTTGTTCTTCTAGCTCAATTTCATCAAACAATTCATATTCAGACTTATACTCTGAAGTATACTCCTCTGTTTCAAAAAGAGATTCTTATACCAAAGAGGTAAGTAGATATATTTATACTGTTCTGATTAGGGTGTACCAACAGAGTGATTGTTAACTATTGGTACTGAGTTTAAATAGAGTGCACATTGGGTATAAAAAATATAATACTATTATCTTTAACATATTTTTTAATTTGATCTAAATCCATATCAGTTTCACTAGTGGGGGTACTCAGCCAGATTGATCAATCGAATTCTTGTGTGAATCTTGGCCAATGATATCAATTTGTAGTTGAGGACACCAAAAGACAAAAGTACAAAATTCATACAAAATTCATAGATTTTTATAGCATTTATGAAATAATCCTTGCACATTCTGATTTCCTCTTTGAACCTGTAGGAATCTAGACTCTCAAAGAGGTCAGGTGCTCTTTCCCTTTACTCAACATCTGGCAATACATTGTCAACCTTGCACTACAGGAAAAAATGGCAGTTTTTTGCTTTTGTCAGTTTGTTTTTGGCCTATACTAATTAAAAAAATCACTAAAAATCCAATATGAAACAAGAAAATCTCTGTTTTTGGAAAAGGTTGACAAAAAGCAAATTAACTACCTAAAATTAAATCTCCTGATAGATAAAAGTACATTTTACAGTGACTGCAACATTAAATTGCGGGTTTGTGAAAATTAAATTGCAGAAAAAAAAATTCAAAGTGCCGCTTTTTCACAACTCAATTTGCGGCTTTCTGGAAAATCAAATTGCATTTTTTCGTGAAATTAATTTGCAGTTTTCTGAGAAATTAAATTGCAGTAATGGCTGGACGAAGTATGAGACTTGTAATTAGAGGGGTTCTTTATTTTTACACTTGTTAAACTGATTACAAGAGTGCTGTATGAAAGCTTTTAAATATTTAATAGGAACATCATTGCATGCATCTGCAATTCTTGTTGTGAGATCTTTTTCATCAGTAAAAACGCCTCTCTTGACTTTGTTTTTTACAACAAACCAAAATTGTTCAATTAGATTTAACTTGGCAGAATAACGAGGAAGATGTATGCATCTATATCCTCTTGAAGCAATTAATTCATCAATAGTTTTACTTGCATGAATGGGCGCATTATCCATGACAATATAAAAATTACTCATACAAGAATTTTTATCCATTTCATCAAGAGTTTTTCCAATGAATTTCAAGTAATGACCAGTTTTAGCTCCCTCTCGTCTTTTCTGGTTTGATGTCTGCTTTCTTTGTTGTCCTACACCATCAACTTTACGTTGCTTAGGCTTTTCTGTTACTCGAAGCTCAATATCAACAACCCCAATTGAACTTATGGCACCTAATATCGAATGAGAATCCCCTTTAGTCGACTTTGTTTCGACAATTGCTGGTGTACCAACTTTAGACCAGGCTGAAGGTGGACGCATGTTTATATCAAAGCCACTTTCATCTACGAAAACGCAGTTGGAGAGGAAATCCATGTCAGTTGTTGTCCATTGCTCTACCCACTCGAATCGTTTTTGAAGAGTTTTTCCAGAGCTTCTTTCTTTTGTTTATAATGTTGCTCTTTTGAATGACAGATTGCATTCATTTGTCATGAAGTTACGAACACTAGTTTCTTTTAAGCTGAAATTCGCAAACAAACGCTCCAGACTCACAACAACATCCTCCACACATGTTTGAGGGTTTTTATTGAATAGATCGATAATAAACTCCTTATGCTCTTCTTGCAGCTGTCCTGTCTTTCGCTTATTCTTATTTGTTTGCTTTTCAAATATATTCCATTCAGGTTCATCTCTTATTCTTTTAGCCCACTGCTGACCAGTACGTTCAGATACACCAGAAAATCTGGCAGCTTTCGCAGCTTTAAACAACTTCACTTATAAATAGTACAGAAAAAGCACCTTCTGGTCAGGAGAATATACTTTATAACTTTTCTTCGTTACGTTATTATCTTCTTCATTCACCCTTAAAGATACTTCGTTCATATTCTCGTCAAGTTCGCCTCTCATTTGCTCTTGCTCAGATGGCTGTGCCTGTTGGTATTCACGTAATGTAGTGAGGGTTTTCAAATAAAAAGGATCAACTTCTTCAGACCATTCCATGGCATCATTGCCTTGTTCATCGTAGATCTTGCCTTGTCCATTTTCGTAAAAAAAGTATGTACTCATTGTAGTTCTAGATTGAAAGAGAAAGAAAATAAGAAAAAGAAAAGAAATGCTTGACCCGCAATTTAAATTTCTCAGAAAACTGCCAAATAAAAAAGGCTATCCAAATAAAAAAAGGCTATCCAGATTGCCAGCCAAATAAAAAAAGGCTATCCAAAGTGCCAGCCAAAATAAAAAGGCTATCCACATTGCCAGCCAAAAAAAAAGGCTATCCAAAGTGCTAGCCAAATAAAAAAAGGCTATCCAGATTGCCAGCCAAAAAAAAAGACTATCCAGATTGCCAGCAAAAAAAAAAGTCTTTTTCTTTTGCTGAGATACAAAAAAAAACATGTCATCTAGTGATACTAAAAATTCTAACAAGGAAGAAAAAACTGTTATTCTGTTGAAAAAAACATGTCCTTATTGCGACAAGTCATATCAGTCAAATCAAAAAGCCGTGAACCATATCGCTACCACTCATAAGAAAAAAGTGGAACGTCTTTTCTCTGGTAACCGCAATTTTGGTGTGTACAATCAAATGAACGTTCAAAAGTATAAACGACTTGGCTACACCATCGTGGTTCAATTTGGCTGTGTCTCTTGTAAAGAGGCCTTCGTTATGAAAAAAGAACTTGAAAAGCATTGTGATTTGAAACATGTCGTGACATCTCAACCTGAAATTGGGTATATGAAATATTTTGACTGACAATGATTTGGATTTCTAAATTTTACTTGTTTAAGAATTATCACTGCACCAGACGATATCACCAAGCTAGACTGGATTTTTTGTTGCCCAGACAATGATCATCTTATCTTTCAGAACAACAATATTACCAAGGGGTTTCACGACTTCTGCAATTATGTGAAAACGGTCATTGATGAACTGCATCTCTTGATGTATGAATCCCATGTCCAGCACGTCTTGGCATTGTCTTCAATTCTTTTGTTAAAGCCAGCCCGCACCAACAGTGACCTTCACAAGTTTATAGGACGTGAAATATGCGAAGACCTTATTGAATATTTGCTGGGAGAATATGGTATTCAGTCGTGCGAATTTGACCAATATACTTGGCTTGCTGCTGAACAAATCGTGAAGGTATATAATCAAGAGAGTAAAAAATGGCTGAGCTTAATTATCCATTATTATATAGACTTGCATCAAGAAGAAGACTACAGACTTTCAGGATTCTCAAAAATTGATGGCTCTTATGGTTGCCAGCGATGATGTTCATAACAGAGTACTATTTTGCTTTCGAAATCTGTAAGGACGAATTGTGAAGAACCCAGGTCATAGTGTTTATTATATGACAATTAACATCTGTTCGTAGTCTTGAACAATTACCTTTGGAACCAATCAGTCAGAAAGTTGATGAATCGGAGTTGATTACTAGATATGTCACTGCAGCTATTAATCCGCTGTTGGAAAACCTCATGAAGCACGTCATGTTTTGTTGGTATGAAAAGAACAATTTTAGTCAAATGCAAGCTAAATTTTTTTTTGCAATTTCGCGTACTTTAGGACTTCTGTTGATAATGACGAGTGCAAATCCAGTGAGATGTCATTGTTACTTGCCAGACCTGATTCTATGGCCAGCATGATAATAGGTACGGAGATCAGGCAGACTGTAGGTTTTGGAGAAGTAAAACCAGCACTCCAGGCGCTGAATCACAAGCTGGTTGGAAAAGACTTGGTACGATTAGCGCTTTTAGCAAAAAACGCAATTAATACGTATCGTAGCAAATTTGTTCTGTTGTTTCTTGTCGTTGGTAAATATCTCTGTTTTTATTTTGAATACAAAAAAGACATATTAACACTCTTTCTTTAATCACCCCTATGTTAAATAAGGACATCACGCGACGTTCTATTTGACTGATGGTACAAGAAATAGCCTATACCCAATGGTCGAAATTGCCCATATTCAATTGCCAATGTCTTTAAAAGAACTTCCACTTTTTATTACACAAGTCGACCAATTGACATTAATTTCCTCAGCCTTCTGGAGCTTGTGCGTTGACCAGAAAACGAATCAGCAATCATCACTCATGCCAACACTTTCCAACAATAAAATAGCATTAATTATAGATACCCATGCCAACCGCAAAAGAAAAGCAAGTACCAGCCATTACACCCATTAATATTATTAAAAGATCTAGTAGAGTATACCTCAGATGAATCTTTTTTCATTTCACAATATCTGTTTTAAAAAAAACTGCGTTAGATGAGGCTGACAAATTGAGGAATCTTTTTTATTTGGCTGGCACTTTGGATAGCCTTTTTTTTTTGGCTGGCACTTTGGATAGCCTTTTTTTATTTGGCTGGCAAACTGGATAGCCTTTTTTTTATTTGGCTTGCACTTTGGATAGCCTTTTTTTATTTGGCAGTTTTCTGAGAAATTTAAATTGCGGGTCAAGCATTTCTTTTCTTTTTCTTATTTTCTTTCTCTTTCAATCTAGAACTACAATGAGTACATACTTTTTTTACGAAAATGGACAAGGCAAGATCTACGATGAACAAGGCAATGATGCCATGGAATGGTCTGAAGAAGTTGATCCTTTTTATTTGAAAACCCTCACTACATTACGTGAATACCAACAGGCACAGCCATCTGAGCAAGAGCAAATGAGAGGCGAACTTGACGAGAATATGAACGAAGTATCTTTAAGGGTGAATGAAGAAGATAATAACGTAACGAAGAAAAGTTATAAAGTATATTCTCCTGACCAGAAGGTGCTTTTTCTGTACTATTTATAAGTGAAGTTGTTTAAAGCTGCGAAAGCTGCCAGATTTTCTGGTGTATCTGAACGTACTGGTCAGCAGTGGGCTAAAAGAATAAGAGATGAACCTGAATGGAATATATTTGAAAAGCAAACAAATAAGAATAAGCGAAAGACAGGACAGCTGCAAGAAGAGCATAAGGAGTTTATTATCGATCTATTCAATAAAAACCCTCAAACATGTGTGGAGGATGTTGTTGTGAGTCTGGAGCGTTTGTTTGCGAATTTCAGCTTAAAAGAAACTAGTGTTCGTAACTTCATGACAAATGAATGCAATCTGTCATTCAAAAGAGCAACATTATAAACAAAAGAAAGAAGCTCTGGAAAAACTCTTCAAAAACGATTCGAGTGGGTAGAGCAATGGACAACAACTGACATGGATTTCCTCTCCAACTGCGTTTTCGTAGATGAAAGTGGCTTTGATATAAACATGCGTCCACCTTCAGCCTGGTCTAAAGTTGGTACACCAGCAATTGTCGAAACAAAGTCGACTAAAGGGGATTCTCATTCGATATTAGGTGCCATAAGTTCAATTGGGGTTGTTGATATTGAGCTTCGAGTAACAGAAAAGCCTAAGCAACGTAAAGTTGATGGTGTAGGACAACAAAGAAAGCAGACATCAAACCAGAAAAGACGAGAGGGAGCTAAAACTGGTCATTACTTGAAATTCATTGGAAAAACTCTTGATGAAATGGATAAAAATTCTTGTATGAGTAATTTTTATATTGTCATGGATAATGCGCCCATTCATGCAAGTAAAACTATTGATGAATTAATTGCTTCAAGAGGATATAGATGCATACATCTTCCTCGTTATTCTGCCAAGTTAAATCTAATTGAACAATTTTGGTTTGTTGTAAAAAACAAAGTCAAGAGAGGCGTTTTTACTGATGAAAAAGATCTCACAACAAGAATTGCAGATGCATGCAATGATGTTCCTATTAAATATTTAAAAGCTTTCATACAGCACTCTTGTAATCAGTTTAACAAGTGCAAAAATAAAGAACCCCTCTAATTACAAGTCTCATACTTCGTCCAGCCATTACTGCAATTTAATTTCTCAGAAAACTGCAAATTAATTTCACGAAAAAACGCAATTTGATTTTCCAGAAAGCCGCAAATTGAGTTGTGAAAAAGCCACACTTTGTTTTTTTTTTTCTGCAATTTAATTTTCATAAACCCACAATTTAATGTTGTGGTCACTGTAACTACATATTTTACATTTTTAGTAAATGTAGATTGCAATTGATGACTATTAAAAGTCAGAAGAAAAAGAGAAGAAAATATCTAAACTTTCTGCTGAGAGAATAAAATATGTTAAGACAATGTAAAGAAAAAATTACAAAAAAAACAAATTATAGGTATGCAAGAGAATTAAGTGACAGTTTTTGGCTGCGGTTAAGCTCTGGCTACACTACATATGTTGTTGCTGTTGTTGTTATTGTGTTTATAGTCGCACCCAACTTCACTAAACCAACTAATTCTTTGACATCTGCCAGGTGAACTACCATTGGCTTCATTTGCCCATTGTTGTATTTCTCATCAACCTGAATCTGTAATCTGATGTTATGTGCCTCTCTTACATAATTTTGGTTGAGTGCTGAGTCAATCACACAACCATCAAATACCTTGTGGCTAGTTTGTATAGCTGCTTCAATCATGCTACACTCTTCCCCTTTGATTCATAAAAGTCTTCAAGAAGTTTTGAAAGATATGAAATGCCTTCAAAACTATCTCACATCGTTCTATTTCTCAAAGGCCTCCAGAACTCAATATCAGACCCACTACCAACACATTCATCTTCACCCGTCATTGGCCAACCAGCATAGGAATCCTCATATGCAAGAAGTCTTGCTGCTCATAGTCTTGCTGCTATATTTGCTTTCATGCACTCTACTTGTGTGGTTTGTTTTAAGCCAAGCATGATATTTCCAGCATTGGTTCCAATGGCAGAGTTACTTTTAATGGCATTAGAGTACTCATCAATTGCTCTTTCTACCAATATAGCACAGTATGATCTTGGTAGGCCAAATGCTTCAATCATATCTGGGTAGTGCTGTAAGAGGTTTTGGTTAATGGTGAAAACGTTTAGATCGACCTTGTCCTTGGCAAGCAGAGTCTCAAGGTACACATTCCATTCAACAAGTTCTCTAATATAGAAGTTAGTATATATTTTTAAAAAAGAATAACAAATAATGATATTTAATATATCTTTTTATTGAGGCTTGTTTCTCTGCTGATAATTCCCAGCTTATGAGTAAATTGCACACTTGTACAAGGCCAAGCAATGCCTTCTATGCAGGTGCATTTCTTATATGCTCTGCTATCAGAGTTTGAACAACAAACAGAAGGAAGTGTGTCCAGTCTACTGCCTTAAAGTATTCAGTATTCTTCGATACATCTCTCCAAGCACCATAGAATGATTTTGGGATCGTTTTTCTTGTCAATGTCATTGCTGCACCTATCTCTTTCTGAACTTCAACAGAGAGAACAAGCAGATGCTTTTTTCTGTACTTGCCAGTAATGAGCCCCCAGACCTGTTTTGCTACACCATGGCAGATACTGTGCATTTCATCTAAGGCAAAGAAATATGGCTCAGAGAATGCATCCAATGTTGCCAGTGGTGATTGCCCTATAAGTTCTCTTTGGCTGGACTCGTCTGCCTCATGGAAATCACAGAAGCTCCCCAGTGTACGTATGACAGTGACTGGAGACATATGGAAATACTGACCGTGGCCAGAAGATTGGCCAACAACATGGCAGATTCTGTAGCCATCTTTGCTTATGTGGCCAACATGACATTCTAGCTTTACCAGAGCTGGGATATCACCCATTGTCATTAGCATGTGGACTTTGGCCTTCACGGTCTCTGTAGATGTTTTGACCACCATTTCTTTGGACTGCAACACACAAAGCTCTTTTATGATTGGTCTCATAAACAACCAGAAGTCAGTGGGCGCCTTGGGTCCAGGAATCATGGCAAGTTGAATCATTCTTTTTCTCTCATACCAGATCATTGGATTCAGGTTTAGTACAGTGGCATGAACAATTGTTACCAAACCAGGAACCTTATGAGGAGCAAATTCATCTACTGACAGTGAAATAGCGATATCATCCCTTCCTGAGAAAAGATGCTTCCTTGACTGGTAAGCTTGACCATCAAACACATCAGTCTTTGTGCCATCCTGACTTGGCTCATGGTGGTGATGGTGGAGCATCTCTGTTCTAGTGCTATTGTTGGCCAAACAGAGAGCAAGTTGTCTACCCAAAGGAAGTTGGACCATGGTTCTTGCAGGAACCAATGCATTGTTGTCATCAGTGCTCTTGTAGCAATCTTTGCTACAGTTTGAGTATTTGGTCTCATGCTCATCATTGAACAACATGCAGCTATTGCAGCAGACGTTGTATTTCTTTTCTTCTATTCTTGAGAAACGCTTCAACAGTTTTTTGCCAAGGTAGGGTGTACACACTCTATATGTGATATCTGTAGAGGTGGCAAGAATTTTATTGAAATGACTGATAATTTTTTCATGTGCTTTGCAAGAGATGTCAAAGTCTTTGATGATTTGGATGATTTTGAGATTCTTTGCATCATTGTAACTGGGAGTAGGAAGAGGTTGACTGAAGTCATATACCATAGGTGTGGTTACATCCTCGATATCTTTCATTGCAACTGATTCTTCAATAGTATTATCATACTCAATACTGTACTTTAATTATGAAAACACAAATTATTATAATACATTCATATATGTATATATATCTTACCATAGATTCATTGTTATCACTGTTATTGAAGGAATTCACAGTTTGGTCATCATTTGTTGTATCATTTTCTCTGCTTGTTTATGAAGATAACAACATAATTAATTGTACTTTCTAATAGTAAGTATGTGATTTGTAGTCTTACATAATGGATTTGTTCGAAACAGTGTTCAAGACAATGCTGACTTGTTCAGGAACATAAGTGATCTGAGAAGTCTGGATATCATTGTGTCTTCTACAACAGTTCTTAAAGTATTGAACTCTACAATTATTGATCTTTTTCAGACTGGGGTGGTGTTCTTTACAAAAATTGCATTGGTAACTATCAAGGATTGAATTTGAAAACATTTTTTAAGTTGAAAATAAACACTTTAGAGTAAAGGTATGAATATTAATAATTGCTTTTAAATGGTATGTCTTTATACTTAATAGCTTTGAGATTCGAATAAACTTAATTACTTCAAGATGATGACACAGATATTACGAGTATAAACACAGGAACAGAATTTGAAACATTGTCTATTAAACTGTCAATACAACTATGGCAAGTCAAAATTAATATTGTCTGAAATGAATAAGTCAAACTAATTCACGACAGGAAAGTTTCGATATCAAATTTGGAAATATTTTACTCACATACATTTTGATTGGTCTATATAACCCAGATTAATTGGGATATCGAATTTGACCCATTTTATGAGACTTGTCAACTACATAAGGCAATTTTAAAAGGGCAAGTATCCATAAATGGACCCTCTCAATATTTTGGCAAAACCAAAAAATGACTTAGTGAAAATCACAATTTTTTTATTGAATAATTTTTTTTATTAATAAAGATAAAAAAAAATCAATATTGTTGATTCGAAAACAAGGAAACAAAGAACCAGTAGGAGCCAAATTTATTAAGATTGATGACAAGCTTGTTGTTAAATTCTGTGTGCATATCAAGCTTACATACAATCTTCAGCTGATCGAGTGGAGTAGATACATCATTAAAAACCCTTTGTGCGAGGAGGTAGTTGTTAACTTGAGCATGAGGACTACTCTCAACTCAATAGTGTTCTACTCCCAAAGAGGAGACCTTTCCAATAAATGGATGGGCATGTTGGTCTCTACTCTCCTTGAGCATGAACACCACAAAGGTATTGTCAGAGTGCTTTTGCTGTAATGTCATCAGTGTCATTATTATTAGCAAAGTCTCTTGATCCACCAAACAGGATATTCTTAACATTGTTATTAAAGTTTTCTTTAAGAAATTCTGCCATGGAATTACTATACTTCTCTCTCATTTTGTTTTTGCTCACTCATGAACCACTATCAATGATGTGTCTCATTGCAGATTGCTTGGCAAACTTGAAACATACATCTCTTGAGGTGTTTAACCTATTGGTATGCATTAGGTGTTCATGGATGTGTTTGTTAAACTGCTCATCTTTTTCAGTCTCGTAGTATAGAGCAGTTCCAAATCTTCGTAGATTGTTGGGCAGATGTGTGAGCAGATGAACCTTGGGCTTCGAGGAATACAGATTATGTCCTTCGACTTCACAGGTAATGTCATAATGATGCAGTTCTTGGATAAGGCTTGTAACTGCCTTTTCAACTTCGTTGATGTACATATTATAATCATATCTTACTGCTCTAACAAACATCAAGGAGCAAAGACAGCCAAGACGGACAAAAGATAGAGTTATGAGAGAGAGTATACTATCATTTGCAAATTCTGTAACTAAGATAGCGGATAGAATTTGCAGAAGAACTTTGTAATCCCTCCCAAGGAATGAGCCACAGTGTCATAACTCTCGAGTGAACTTTCTTGACATTCCTTGAGAGTTTTCATAATCCTTGAGGGCTTTGGACAATCTAGCCATTTGGTTAGGATTTTTCTTTAGTACAATTTTTACCAAATAATTGACTAGATACTTAGCAACTCCAAGAAGTATGTTATGCAGAACTTCAACTGGAGTATCTGTCGATGGATCGAATGACTGTAGTTCCAACAATGCATCTGTTGCCCTATTTGCGAAGCATAGGTCGCTTGCTGTCAGAGCATTTCCAGTCAAAGGAGCATCTGGAATAGTCGATCCACGTCCCGAGGTAGACGCAGCAGCAAGATAGTGTGCCTTTGTTCTTGCTGTGTGTCTACCAGTATAATACGAAGAGCTTTGGAGGTTGGGCATGAATCTTTGTAAACGGACATAACATTTGCGGCATGGGTACAGACTTGTCGGCACGCGCAAACCACATAGTTCAGAATGGCATGGAGTGTCTGCCTCGATCCAAAGGAGTGGTGATGCTACTAAGACGTTTTCGTTGTCTTTGGCAGAGAACATCACCAGTCCGTTTTCGAGCCTTTTGAAATCTTCAACGATTTTAGGCAACAAGGACATCCCACTTGCCCCCTTTTTCTTGGGAATAGCAGAGAGAAAGTGGATGTTTTCAATTGAAGACCTCTCTTCATAGGAGAGAGCAGCAAACTTCATTGACCAGCTTTCATATGGGTTATATTGCTTTGATCGGTTTCCAGAGGTGTCGTTGGTGAAGAGTATAATGGGCAATATTCTCACCTTGTAAAACAACTTTGGATCGATTGGCTTTCCGGTTTCGTCTAGTACGTGCCATTTTAGGAAATGAGGCTCTTCCAGCAAGGACTTGTACCTGGGAATCAAATGAAAGACTTTTCCAGGTGAGACGCTGTAGCATAGGGCAACATCAACAGGGGTTGAGTCAACACCAAGAAGAGTTTCAAGCTTTATGCTAGTAGATTCAACTTCGATGCCAATGAACTGACCGCCTTCCAGAATATAAACCATGTAGCCTTGAACAAAAACGGCTGAGTTATCCATGGTATGGAATGATTCTACTAGGAAACGGGCTGAAGTAGAACCATTCATAAAGTTAACAATATCACCAGACCAAAAATCTACGCCGTTGTGGGTGAACATAGGTTATTGATAGTACCAATGTGTTCTCCACTTTTCGCATTGTTGTAGACAAATGAACTGGTTAGGAGTGCGGTCAGGGAGAGAAAACATGTTTCTTGCTTTCTTGGGGTTGGCAGCAAGAAATCAGACGTGATCTGAAGGCAAGTTGATATAAGCAGACATGATATTGTTTTCCGGCAACTGGATATCAACTTTTGTGGATGGAAATACAGGAATCTTGGACTTTTTTCTGGTCTGATAGTTCAAGAGGGCATCCAAACGAGGTAACTTGAACAGGGACTTCTTTTGGATAGCTTCCTCGTGAAGCTTAAGGACAAGACTTATGGTAAACAGGATCTTTTTCAAGATCCTGCGAGATATCATGTTATTATTGCCATCAACAAAGGCAAGCAGTACCATAGACTGGAGATCCGGGAACAGGTGAGTGTCTGATATATACTGGTTCCATGTTGTATGCGATCTAGTTGCTTCTCTCAGTAAATTGAGATCTGCATCCAACGATGAGCTGGTATTGGATGCAGAAGACAACATACTATTTCTTATATGCATGTATAGGTGGTTGTCTGGACTTGGACTTTCAAAGGGGCTGGTGTCCTCATCCATCTCGATAATACTTTCACTGGCATTGAGTTCAATCTCGCTAACATTATCATCGCCATCACTGTTCATGTCATCAACATCGCTGCTGTTGTCATCCTCCAAATCGGATTCAACGTGTAGGTCTTTGTTAACGGAATCATCATTGTGATCAGGGGCGGTCGGCTTGGCAGTGTTTGTGGTCTGTCTTTATGACGCTAGGTTTCTATTGGCATATTGAGGGCTAATATCGTTAGCAATATGAGTTGCTAACTTATGATATTTGGTAAGGTGGCGTTGTAGATTCCATACGCGATCAAAATCTTTTCCACAAAGTGAGCAGGTCTTTCCGATATTGTCAAAGGCAAAATTGTGTTGACCTGGTCCTTTGGGAGCAGAAACTACCACCCTAGAATTTTTTGGGTAATTAATAATACGCTGCATCACAGAGCTTTCGTGATGCAACGTATTGTCTAACGTGATAAAGGAGTATAGACGACCATCATATATTTATTTATTTCTGCATCTTGAAACAACAAGTCGATTTCTTTCAGGGACCAATGAAAAGTGTTATTCATGTAACCAGTAATAAGCGTATAATGGTCTTCAAAAACCAATGAAATTCATTAATTTGTTACAGTTTAGCTTGACACAAAAAATAAACATTGAGTGCCTTTTTTTGTTTCATACAACTTTTTTCATTTTTCTAAAGATCAGGCAACAAATGGCACATGATCTTGCTACTCATTAGCTAATTATACTACAGATCAACTCTGATCCTCTTACACAATTAAGATCTTAAAAAGTATTGCTAATGATGTGATTCTATTACGAGTTCTAATTAATAAAATATAATTGAAGTATAATAGGGCATGTGAATTCTTGACATAAAGTGGTATGTAAAGAATCTTGCTCATATACTGATTTTATCCATACTAATATAAACATATGTCTTCTTCTTTTTTGCTTTGTTTTTTTTTTGTTTTTGTTTTTGTTTTAGATTCAATTAATATGTGGTAAGTCATCTAAAACATAATAATCTTCATCAAAAGTCCATGTACTAATGACCTTTGTTTTTTTTGCAGGTTTGACATTTTCGCTCGGATTTGAAACTTGTCCTTCTAATAGCTTCTTTGCTTTTATTTTAAAAGCATTAATATGGTTTTTGCTTTCAAACATGCAATTGGGTTTTTCAAAATTCTACTTGCTTTTGTTTCTGGAAACAATTTCAGAATAGCTATTAAATATTTCTAGCTGCTAGTGCAAGCATACCTACCCTACAGCAGCAGCTACTGCAGGGTAGGTATGGAAAGCCTAAAATTATCTACCCCCAATATTTTCAACCCATAAAAATAAATAAAATCGTATTTTACCAGCCAATTTTTTTTTGCAATCCCATTTATCAATTTTGCAATTCTTTCGGACCTGAAACTTCAATGAAAAAGCTATTCCCGAAATGGTAACATAAACTCACGGGCTGAATTACAAAATTGTTACACAAAAAAATCTGCCGTAGTATTAATATGAAACTAATAATAGACAATAGAAAATTTTTTGGCCTTTATCTTTCTTTCACAACAATCCTTTTTCTCAGGTAAACAAAACTCTCAACAAGAATAACACCAATAACAACGTCATCTCCTTGTTATACGCTATGTACAATGAGATTCTATCTTTGAAGGCAGACCAAGAAAACTTCAAGCTTGAAATGAAGACACAGATTGAAGAGTTAAAGTTGGAGATTACTGCTCTCAAGAATTAACTAGAGACCTGAAATACTCTAAACCAAAACAATTCGCCTTCTGCCACTACCATTGTAAGTCAAATATAAAATAATGTGAATAATATATTAACATGTTATTTAATAGTTGGGTGATAATTATATTCACAAATCTGTGGACAATTTCTGTGACATAACTTTGATACACGTTTTCAAAATGATAAGTGAAGACCTTGTCATTGAAGTAACAAGTAACGAAAAGGCCACACTCAATATGTGTACAAAGCTTATATGTGATGGTATGGCTGCCCATCCTTCGGTGATCGCTCTTGGTCCTAATCCTAGCTGGGGGTTGTTGTATCCAACATAATCGTAGATTCAAATAGAGCACACAGATAATAAGACAAAGACATATTGAATAAGCGACCAGTATCAATTATACATTATTTCTCACACTATCATTAAATAAAGAATATACCAATAACAAGGTCACACACCTTAGTCAACATCACTAATCACTCAAACAAGAGCATGGGTAATAACTTAACAATATATTATCTATGATATAAGAAAACAGACATCACATGATATACTCATATCATTATCCTAAATACACACGCAATGTCTATATAAACTCACATAGCAAATAGCAATAGAAGATCATCTCTCTTTTTATCAATAAATAAAGTCTTACCGTACTTCTCATCTGCACTTTGTTTTTCTTTCTTTTCCAAAAATATAACAGGGGTTTATACCAGCAGCAGTTAAGAAAAAAATGTGTGTAAGCCACGCAAGTATAATGAAGGATTCTGGTATAGACTTCACCAGATGTCTTGGAAACTGGGCATCAACTGCAAGAGTTGCTCATCTCTGGAGAGATCGCCATAGAAGATTGCAGTCTCGTAAGTAATCAAAATGCAATGGGATTGAATAGGATACTATACTTTAAAAACATAGAAGATTGAATAGTTTATTACCAATAAAATATATCTATTTTTTTGCGTTAATAACCAATAAAGTGAGTAATAAAAACTACTTTCTGTTGTATAAGCCAGTAAAATGAGTAATAAAAGCTACCTCTTGTTGTATAAGCCAACAAAATGAATTTAAAAAAGCTATTTTTATAAAGACAACCAATAAAATTTGTATTTATTAAAATGATCGAAAATGTACATGTATTCTATCCAATAAAAACTATTTTTAAAAGTGTAACAGTAATAAGAAGTAATTAGTGTCCTATAGAAACCGTATATAAACTAAGTTTTAAAGCAAAAATACAAATCAAAATGATGCTCAAATAAAAATAATCAATTCTATATAAACTTTACACAATAAAGAAAGAAGTCATGTCCAATAGAAAAGCCAATAAAAAATAATAAGGAAGCTGAGATTTGTAAAAAGTGTTTAAACTCAAGGGCGGTAAAATGGATTTTAGGCAACAAACCGCCAGAACACCGCCGTCTGAAACCGCCAGAAAACCGCCAGAAAGCCGCACTTTTATTTCCCATAGTGTTGTGTATGTATTTATTAGCTTTAAGTGTTTGTTTAAGCTCCTTCGCGGCAGCCATCTGCTCCAACTTTATATTAACTTCCTTTTTGATTACTTCTAAAATATCTTTAATAAGCTTATCTGCACTTGCTGATAAAGACTCTGCCAGTGCTTTTTTTTCACAATAAATTCCCTATTTTATGCGATTTCTTCAAGGCATCAATTGCTTGTTGCTTTGTACTATATTTTGGCATGTAAGATGGAGAGAAAGAAGTATTATATGACTGTTGGCAATAAATTCTATGATTTATTAAGGAGAAAGATAAAAACAGTATCGTATTGCATATAAAAAAGTAAGGATTACATTAATCAGAGAGCCGTACGTTTTTCGATCAAATTTTGATCGTTGCTATTACAATTTTAGTCTAATAATATCGCGTTCTGAATTCAAAATTTGATCGATCAATCTAGCTGAGTACCCCCATTAATACTACTGGTGTTTGTTGGACTGAATTACAAATCAATGCTGTTTCAAAATATCTTGTCTTAATGCTTAGGCCCAGTATTCTTAACTTTTATCTAGTAAAGCGACTTTGTTTATTTGACAGGAGATCACTCCTATTATACAATGACATTTGTTACATTATATTTTTATTACTTAATATCTATATGTTATATTGGTTGGCGAATAATTCTTAGATGATTTGAAATAAAATTAAAATGCCCACTTTAATATAGTGTAAGATCATAGGTAACAATTGGAAGATATTTCGTTAGAAACAGAGAAATACTAGCCACTCTTTCTTTAAACAATTTTCTCACGAGAATCGTATTATAAATAAAAGAAAGCGATATTAATTCGTTATTGTCCATGGTTTCGAGAATTTGGAATACGAAGGTTAACTATCTAAGCTTTTATATCAGTACGTTATAATCATTGAATTTATCATACACCCCAAGTTTATGAAAAACACCATTTTTATTAGAGAATTTTTTTTTATTTTCTACCTAACGTTTGTTTAATGATAACAAAACTTTCCGATTGGACAAGGGCATTGAAAGAGAAAAATGAGAGAATTTATGAAAGCCTATATTGAAAGGTTGACAATTCCTTTGAAGAAGAGGAGAAGCAATAGGATGAGGCTACTAGATACCTGTATAAAAACCCTATGCTTAAAGATGAACGACAAATATAATAAAAAATGAGATAACGAGATGAATAATGAAATTCTATATCTCACTGGGCTCTAATATTATTCGATGCGGATGACTGCTGGATTTGTTGGAGGGTATCATTGACTTCGGAAATAGAATTTCTCGATTGTGCAAGTATTTCCCAATTGTGTGCAAATTTTTCAAGCAGTTTTGCTACAACAATACCTCCATTATACGTTACACTTCTGGAAGGATCTGAGCAATGACCCGAAAGCTTACTAGCTTCTTCAATTGTTTCTGCCCAAATCCCAGCTTCGAAATCCTGACGTGAGAGTTCAACTACACTTCCCTGGTCCTTCATCAACTTTAAAAGGCCACATTCCTCCACAAACTGAGGTCGGGATACATACACAAATGGTGTTCTATGACCAATACATTCACTGCAAGTTCCATACCCAAGCTTTCCAAGCACAACATCGGCTGCATTGGTAAGGTCAGGGACGTAAGCATCTCGTGGTGCACGATAGAACCCAGGTGGGAGATTTACCGAAGCTGGTGTTCCGCACACAATGCAAATCCATTTGTCAGGCAGCGTCTTGCTCCAATCACCTTCTCCAAGGTTCTGCCCACCGAAGGATAGCAAAAGTACTTTATGGGTCTCGTATATGTGTTTAGGAATGTTAAGATCGGATAGAACGGTCTCTCGGTCATTGTGATACTTGCGAAATACTAGAGGAACATCCACAATAGTGCGCTCATAGGAAGGTAAATTTACGGTAGGTTTACTCGATGGTACGTTGGAAATCGAGACGGAGGGGATATTTATCATGCCATTGACGACACTCTTATACTCAGAGAATGTGCCCGTAATAGGTGTTGCTGGCACGAGGGGTTCAGTGTCGTTGAAGGAGGGAATGCGGATAGCCCCTGGTAAGCGCACAAGAAGATCGGCATTGCGATAATCAGCAACTACCTTTTCTACCAAATCATAGATTTCGTCGTCTATTTCGTCTCCTTCGCATAATCCAGTGTAAACTTCATCGAATGTGAAGTTGCTCGCAATAGCTGATGGTATTCTTGCTCCTGTTGCTGCTGCACTATATACCCTGATATTAGATAAATGTATATATTGCTTATTCACCTCAACTTACCATGGTAAGAATGGTGCATCGCACACTACGCAGTCTGCTTTGACTTGCTTTAACCAATCAATCTCGGCTGCCAAGATCTTGGGTCGGCGCTCGATAAAGTGCTTGAGGTTTGCGATGGTCTGAGAGCGGTCAACGGTGTAAGCAAGAGGTTGCACAACCCCCGCATCGATATCTGCTTGGCGGTATATTGCTCCTACTGCTGTTACTCCTCGAAAGATGAACTCGGAAGCATTCGAAATGACGTAAACAGTATGGTTTGCTGGAAGCTTAAGTATATCTGAAATGATCTGGTTTGCACGTGTAGCATGTCCCCAGCCTATCGTAATGGTGTTGCTTAGAAATAAGTTGGTGAGTTTATCAATGTGATGAATGCCTACCATGTCCTGAGACATAATAACAGAATACAAGTGACTTGTTATTTTCTCCGGCTATTTCAAGAGTCAGCTGAACCATGATGAGCGAAAGAGACAAAGAAGATTAAGGAACGGGAGTGGGCGGGAGGATATATGACCAGATTAACACTGTCTTGCGGGGATCAAAAAAAAGTGAAAGAAAGCGAGAGAGGAGGAAGAGAGGGAGAGGCAATGCGGAGATGAAGTTATTGTTTCTCTCCGTCTCTCTTTCCTGCCTCTTTCTACTTACAACTAACGTTAGCACTCATTCACATATTATTATTTATACATATTATTTATTATTCCCTTGACTACTTCATTTTTTTATCTAATTAATCCAAAAGTAAATTAATAGTTTTACAAAAGATGGATCCAGTGGCACGTAAAAAGCTTAATCTAAAAGTGCTTCAGAAACATGATCCTGCCATCAATGATATTCTCGATCAGTCAGCCCACGCAGTTGTTTACAAGTTTGAACCAGAGAATAAGAGCTGGGTACTGTTTTTTATTACATATGAAAATATTAGGTACTAACGCGACAGCTTAATTTTAGGATAAACTAGGCTTTGAAGGTGTTTTATTCCTGACCCGAAGGTACGATTCCATGCCATCCCTAATAGTTGACTAAATCAACACCAGACAAGTGGCGCCCTACTTTGGCCTTTATATGCTCAATCGACTTGTTACCGAGAACTTTTCATTGTTTCTTACTGACTTTGAAGAGATTGAACTCAAGGACAATGTGATTATGTACCAAACAAAACAAGGTAGGTTGAAAATGATGATGATCGTTTGTCTCATCTGAATTTCTCAGGTGACGCACGTGCATTATGGCTATTCGAGGAAAAGGATCGTGAGAGAATTCTCAACAAAGTGATCAAGTTAGTATGCGATCAACTGATTTAGGATGATCAGTACTAAGTACAAATTGTGTTCATAAGGTTGCATGAGTCAATGAAGGAATTACCATCGGTACAGGCAAAAATTGCCGAGGCAGAGAAACCGGCTGTCCATGCCGATGTTCAGAATCAGAAAAAACCAATAGAGAATAATGGGGGTGATATTTTGCAGATGCTTCAGAAAGCAACTTTATCCCAGCCCTCAATAGAGCGAGGTGTAGGTGATAAAGAAGGCCTTTTAAGACTTCTTTCACCAGACATGACTCCACCTGAACAACCTAGTCCAAACCTTCATATGCAACAATTACTTCTATTACGACAGCAACAACAAACTCAACAACAGCACCAATTATCTCAGCAACAGCAATTAGCTCAGCAAAAGCAACAAGCAGAGGAGCAGCAACAAGCTCAACAGCAACTACCACATGGAATGAAGCAATCAGAACAAGAAGGCCAAAATTTACTTCACTTAATTCGTAAACACAGAGAATTACGGCCTGACCAAATGATGCAGAGTCCGGGTAAAGAACACCAAAAGGCGCTTATATATTCTCCAGTAGCATCTCCCAGAGGTGCTGCTGCATTGCTACAAACGCTTCAAGGCGGACATAATACTCCCTATCCTCCTACACACCCTTCTATCTCAAGCCCTACACATCTGACACAAATACAGGCAATTGATTTTACACAACAAGAGATTGAAAGGCGACTAGGAAAAAAGCTTTTATCCAAATCAGAGTTTATTCAGCAATTCCTATCCATGGTCCAGGTAAAAACAAATAAACCAACCCAGGCCAAACAAAAAAAAACTTAGCTACAAACCACTAAAGCTTTTTTTTAATTGTTTAAATTTAACATTTCTTATAGAATGACCAATCTTTTATGGATACGTTGTATGATAATTATTATGCCCATCAACTTGGACTTGCAGGTCTTCCTCATACAATTCATCATGGACAGGGACCAACATTGTTTCCAATGTGATGTAGAATAGAATTTATGGTTATTGCTTGTGACTGCTGCTTGCAATAAATATGATTTTCCTCTCTATCTTTCTATATTTTAACTTTACTCCTTGCCTTGTTAAGTAAGATTCGTGATGGACATGAACATTGGTTATGGCTCACTAGGAGGACCTAACATCATTATCCGCGAACTCACTCGTGATCGGATCAACTTCATTCTGAGTGATACCGACTTGAGGCAAGTAAATCTTACTCATCTATAATCTAATTTATACTAAAACTTCCCAACAGTGTCGCAAACTCTCTTCGACGTGTTATGATAGCAGAAGTGCCTACTGTGGGTCAGTCTAGCTCAAATACTTTATAAATTAGCTATTAGCTAATATTACGACTACGACAGCCATTGACATGGTAGAGATTGAGACCAATACTACCGTTCTTGCTGACGAATTTCTTGCCCATCGCCTGGGAATGGTCCCAATTGACAGTCGTGATGTTGAAAAGCTGCGCTACACAAGAGTAAGTTTGCCTTATTTTTAAAAAAGGACGGCCTATTCATCAATCATTCAGGATTGCACATGTTCGCAATATTGTCCCGAATGTTCTGTCGAGATGACATTGCATGTCAAGTGCACTGAAGAACGTACTACCGAAGTTACTAGCCGAAGCCTTGTCTCATCTAACCCTTCATTCGTACCTGTTGTTCAAGGTAAACTATTGATTATAATGCTATTATATAAAAAATTAAATGTGAATTCTTCCAAAACAAAAAAGATAAGAACGATGCTGGTATTTTGCTCGTCAAGTTGCGCAAAGGCCATGAGTTGAAGCTTAAATGCATTGCAAAAAAGGGTGTAGCAAAGGAACACGCAAAATGGAGTCCTGTTAGTGGTGTCGCATTCGAGTATGATCCTTACAACAAGCTTAGACATACACAATACTGGTTTGAAGAATCCATGAATGAATGGTAAAGTATAAGGATATGGTTGAATAGAGGTTGACCATGACTCATCATGGTGCACAGGCCACTGAGTAAGAATGCAGAGTTTGAGACACCACCGGAAGCTGATGCCCGTAAGTTCATGTATAACGTTATGATTAATACTATGTAATTTCTAAATATTATCTGTATAGCATTTGATTACAATGCAAAGCCAGATCGATTCTATTTTGAGGCAGAGGTAAATTGATGAATATGGTACTAGTGTACATATTTATTTACTTATTATTGTAATAGACGGTTGGATCATTAGCACCTGAAGAGGTGGTAGCAATGGCAATGAAAACATTGGTAGATAAGCTAGCCTACGTGCAGATGCAAATTCAAGAAGAAGTAGAAACAAGAGAACCAGAAGGTCTCACGGGCGGATGGAATTTTTAGAGGACGCGTTTAATAAAAAAAAATACATGCAATCTATTTCTTCTCGTTGTTCTCCTTGTACCACTATTTAAACATGTGTTAGTTGAAGAAGAAGTTTCGTAGTAATACTTTACCTTGACGCCCAATCTAATTCCTTCATCCAATCCAATCTGAGGCTCATAGCCAAGCAAAGTCTTTGCCTTTGTGATATCGAAATAACGCGAGCTCATGGCTTGCTTGATGCGGGACCGAGACATACCTTCCTTGAGTTCACTCTTGTCCCAGAATAGAGCTTTTATTTCATATATTGTCTCGCTAATTGCAGCAATTACCATGCTGGCATTGTACGAAAGAATGATCTTCTTGGACTTGGGCATGTGCATGCCATAAACTTCCCAGACCTTGGAAGCAAAATCCCAGAAAGGCACAGGAGTACCATTGGTCAAGTTAAATGCTTGTCCGGCAGCAGGAGAATTTGGATCACTGAGTTTTTCTGCCGCCAATACATGGGCATAGGCTACATTTCCCACATAGGTGAAGTCCATCATAGAAGTGTTGTCGCCAATCTGGAAACGGTGTTGGCCCTTTTGGCAGACCTCGACCATGCCTGGGATAAGCTGACGGTCACCAGGACCAAAGATGGCTGAGGGGCGGATTGTACAAGTGCGAATACCTTCAATACCATTGGCAGCCAAAACTACCTTTTCACACTCAATCTAATATGTATATCACAATAGTTAAAAAAAATAGCACACATTATGAAAAATGTAAATTATTTTCTTTTAATATATACTGACCTTGGACTCGGTATATACATCAATTGCCTGGGGTGGGTATGGGGCACTTTCGTCCACATTTACCATGGGTTCACCAGTAGAAATAACACTGCCAGAGCTGGTTACTACCAATACTTGGATACCCTTTTCTTGACAAGCACGAATGATATTTTTGGTACCATCAACATTGATGGAAAAGTAGAGATCTCGAGGAGGATTACTTGAGTTGACATGAGGAGGGGATGCAGTGTGGATTACAGCATCGATTCCATCAAGTGCAGCAAGGACATCCTCGTACTTGCGCAAGTCACCGACAATATATTTTACATCCTTTTCAGGCTGTGCTGGCATGGCAATGTCAAATACAGCAATTGTTGAGTTATCATTGCGCAGTCTGATCTGCTCTTGGACATGACGACCCAAAAAACCATTTCCGCCAATAATTATATATGATGATGGCATGAGGGCGTAAAAATGAAGAATAGAAAAGAAAAAGGTTCAAGTCCCTGTTATTTTGCCACACCCTTTCCATCCAACAACCCCACTCATCTTTTAACTCCCGCCGTACAGACAATCTCTCTATTCCTTTATGCTACCGAAACAAGTCTCAAAACAAAGCATATCAATGAGATCCCATTGTAATATGAAGAGTTGTATTTAATTTATTCGCTATCATCATCTTCATCGCTCTCGATTTTGCGTGACTTCATCGGCGCGTCGTCCAAGTCATCACCAACGGCTCGCTTACCCAACAATGTTCTGTTGGAGCTAGAGGCCTTCTTGTCGGCTACTTTTGGTCGGTATGTACCATCCAACTTAGCCACGACGTCTGACTTTGTCTTGGCGTAGACGATTTTCTAATTCCAGAAAAATATTGCTCTTAATATATAGTTTTTTGGATTGTTCCGCGATGCATCACATGGGATTCAAAGTGTGGTGCTTACCAAGGGACGGTCGTAGAAAGTGAATCCGTTCAGACTACGAAGAGCAGATGTTGCAGAGGCGACATTATCAAAGGCAATAAAGGCCTGTTCACGCATCTTTTCGGTGTTAATGGCATTTATAGCCAGAATAACTCCATAGGTAGAAAATAGACCATAGAGCGACGCCTTAAGTTCTAGGTATAAAGGTAAGGATCACTGTGGACATGGGAAATTCGGCCAGAGGTCCACTTGCCTGGAGTATGTGTCTTTCCAGAGAGGTTGGTAATGTACAATGTTTGTGTAGGATCTGAGCTCATTACGTTATACTGAAGAAATGAAGAAATGAAGAAATGAAGAAAGGGAGGGTGGCATTTGGCGGGCTATGAGTGAGTCAGTGCACAAGCCACACAAAGGTATAGCGGGATCGAATTTAATTAAGTTTATTCCAAAATGATACACGTCTATGCAAATCTGACTCTCTTAGTTGGCTTTTCCGGTTCCTGTTAAAGAAGTATAAGTAATAAATCTTAAATTAGACCTTAAATATATTTACCGCTTTCTTCGGGCGGGAAGCCTCTGTCTTAGCTTGAGCTTTAGCTTTGCGACCATCAGACTTCTTTGACTTCTGTGCTTCGACTAACTTTTGCTTGGTTTGTTCCTACGAAATAATTAGACAAACAGTTTTTTTTTGACTATGTAATTTGGTCTTACAAGTTTATCTTGTTTCAATGACTTTTTATCTTCCTTCTTCTCTTTTTTACTTTCCAAGTATTTTTGTACTGCAACCTAAAAAATAAAATGTCCACAAAAAAGACGTAGTGGAATGGAGGTAAGCCCTTTTGTTAACTTCTAACAAGTAAAAGTTCCTTTTTTGGTTTTTATATATTCCAACAATTTACCTTTCGGGCAATTTTTGCATCTTCCTTTTCCTGCTCTTTTCCAGCGGCTTTTGCGATTACCTCCATCATAAAATCCTTTATGAATTTTGGCATTAGTTCCATTCCTGAAAGATCCACTTTAGATCCTACCTTCTTGGCATATTTAGGGTTGATTGCTTCTGAGCTGATGCGCTCGCGCTGCTTGTGCTTCTTGTTAGGCTTTTCGACCTTTGTGGCTACGGTTACGGAAACAACCGATGTGGCTGTCTTTCTGGGTTTTGCCTTTACGCCTGCCTTTGTGAAATTCTTTGCCTGTCGATGATGGAATCAATTAGCTCATTATCATATATAAATATTACTACCAAGTGCTTTACCTTTTTTGTGTATGCCATTGTGAGTAACTTGTTCACAAACAGATCTTTTCCGGTCTTACCTGTCAATGGGTGGCTTAATAACCGATTGAGATACCGCTCGCGTGAGTTTGTTCTGAAATGCGTGCTTCTTGGTATTCATTCCTTACTTTCCTGCTCTAATGTCACGCTGGTCTCTTGTCCCTGCACTGTTCAGGCCTCGTCTGATCAGAATTACACCATTAAATTTAGCTACAATACAAATAAGAACGTTTAACCCTCAAAGAATGACATTATCAAAAGCTGTACAAAAGCAACCTTTTCGCCCCATGAACAATATAAATCCAATGATTGTCGTCAATGGCATTATTGGTATTAATTCAGCTGTCTTTGGAATGTGGTATTATGCAAATGAATCTGCCCGAAGCTTTGGTGATCCTTCTTGGCTTTGTTTTATGAGACGAAATTTTACAGCCTCGCCAGAAGGAATTCGAGAGGGTCGAATACACACACTCTTTACAGCATGCATATCACACAGTAGCGTTGTTCATTTTGGTGTTAATATGCTCCTTTTACATTCATTTGGAACAGCTTTGGCATTATCTTTGGGAGCTATGCGATTTTTGACGCTCTATGCTGGTGCAGGGGTTGCTGGCTCTATCGCTTCTGTCTTTAATAATGCTTATATCCGCCCAGCTGTGGAACGGAGATTGGGATACGAACATAAAAAAAGAGCGTCCCTAGGCTCTTCAAGTATGCTACTAAATGTGTTAAGCTCTTATAATATATATATGTATATGTATACGTATATTACTCACTTTGTTTCCCCTTTAAAAAATCTTTGAAGGTTCAGGAATGGGAATAGCTGCCATATACGCCCTTGCTTGTAAGACCGTGTTAGCTTAGGTCTTCCATAAATAGTAACGTCTGTGTTATATGATTAGATCCAGGCTCGCAATTTCTGCTCTTATTTGTCTATCCTATCCAGGCAACTGTCTGTGTGGGATTATTGGCTACGTTCGATATAGTTTCATGTTGTTTTATGCCGGTAAAGTTCTAATATTCTCCCGTACAACCCATATATCTGCTAACATAATGTTTAGAACAACTTTGTGGACAGCGCAGCACATTTGGGTGGACTGGCTTATGGATTAGGCTACTGGTTTCTTCGTATTAGGCCTCAGGTCAGGCTTGGGCGAATTCGATTTTAAGCAGAGAAGTCATACAAATAGGCTAGAAAATACCATAAAGCCTTTGACACAATTAAAAATATAGCATATCTATTCGAATATACCAACTTTGAACATTTGCTATTTATTTTTACTCAATTTCTAATAGAAAACTCTATGATGTTGATTCGATTAATTGTCGTTAAAAACATACAAGCAGTATAATGTATCTTTTTCTAATTAGAAAGACAGGATAAAATTAAAAGATCATATCATATACAACTTATAATTTGTCAGGACTGGATTGTAATTGACACTCAGTCCCAGTATTATTCAATCATAAAACATTGCCTTATTAAGAATGTTAATAAGCAATGACTACTATATTTTCACTAATTATTCGCCAACTTTGAATAAATTATTCACGCATCTGTAAATAAATTTTCACGCAAAATTATAAGGATAATAGATTGTTGTTAGATGTTCTGAACTATTGCTCCCAAAAAAAGAAATAAGGACAAATCATGTCTCACATGGTTTTCCTTGGCATATTAGGGGGTTTCACCAGCTTTGAATGTTGACTGTTGGATATAGCGGTAGTTTAATTCTGAATATGATTGGCTATAACAAATCTTCAAAAAATGAAAAACGAGCATCCAACCATCTAAAAAAATAGTTCGATACTCTAGATGTCGTGACTTAGCCGAAATTTTGTAAATTTTGTACTTTATGTACGATGGATGGTGAAGTTCATATAGAAGCAAAGTCAAAAATAAAACATAATCAATCTATATAAAAGTAGTTATCTTGATACCAAATTATATAAGTCTAACTTACTTGTGAGGGATTTGGGCATAGGCACTATATTTATGGGTACTCTAATCAAGCGCATTGTACATATGAATTTTGACGTATATGAGAGAAAACATATCAACCAAGGGTCATTAGGGGGTTTCACCAGTCTTTTTTCGATACTTATTATTATTGGCTGGTGCTTAAACTACCGCTATATCCAACAGTCAACATTCAAAGCTGGTGAAACCCCCTATTCTGTTCAATTTCCTCCATGATACATGGAATAAATAAGCTGTATCTCCATGAAAATATATTTACAGTAGCTACAAATTATGCACGATATAGATAACACATACATACATGTATTCCCTATAAGCTTTGTCTTATTTAATATGAAAAAATAGCATAACTCTTACAAATTGAAACTTGGACAAATTTTCCAAATTTTAAAATCCTGGTTCTGAAAATGGCAACTTTGGGCCTGTTTCAGATGTCGGTTGTCAAATATAGCAACTTTATAAATGTCTCCATTTTTCTGGTGATTTCAGAACATTTAACGACACTATCTAATATCACCTAATATTCGAAAGAATTTATGAAAAAAAGGTCAAGAAGTTTAACAGTTAAGGTTGATCCGTCGTTCTGTGATTTTTCCCCTCACTCTAATGTTAAAAAACCATTTTTTTCAATATTCTAAAAATAATTTTATGTGAAAATAAAATCCAAATGTGTGAATTTCAATGGAAGTAATGTGTGAAAATACAGTAGTAGACTAAGCAATGACAAAGAAGTAGCTGGTAAAAAATCACTTAGTAATAACTACTTAGCAAATATCGTCTCTTAGCCATTCCCCAATTATATCATATATCCCAAAACATATAAATATCTCAAATATTCTAACAAATAAACATTATCTTTATCTTCATATTCGTTATATTCATATTCTCTTATTAGAGAACCCGTTGGGATGCGATATTTTCAAATACTGCTAAAAAAGAATTATTAGTGAAACCCAGTCAAAAAAGAAAAACTCAACCACAGTTGATGAAAACATAAGTACTGTGACAAACATAAGAGAGATACATCTTAATAAACTTGGTTCTTCAAGACTTATTATCTTAAGTAGATATATAGAGACGACCCTTGACTATATCATGTTTATGTTTGAAGGTGGAAAATTAAGCTCAATTTTTAATAAAGACTTGGTGATGAAATGGAGTGAAAAACTAGAAAACTCCCGGTTTTTCACTCGACAACAGGTTCTCTATTTAATCTGGAAAGATAGTTTCTGGCGGCTTTTGATTACGTGTAAAGATCATGAAAATTGTATGATGGATAGTAGTGTAAATATAAAATCAAATGGGTCTATTGAAATAGGTTCGTATTCATATTTTTATAAGTTCATTCTACACCAATCAAGGTGGCATATCTCAATTCATATAGAGGACAAACTCATCCTCAAATATTGGTAGCAATACAACCGTGGATCATATGTAATGGATCATTTGCTTTGACCTATGGTTATACGGAACAGAATCGTTTGCTTTTTGCTTTATATATGCCCAACCATAGATATGATTGCACTTTGTCCTTTAAAAAAACCTAATAAAGTGAAGTATAAGTGTTTAGCTCTTCATCTACAACTATATGGCACTGACCTTTTTAAACAGTATATGAAGACTTGATGTTCTTGAACTTATCTTTTAAAATAACAGGCGTATCCTCTCAAAGTGTTGATACAACCGGTCCTCGACTTGAAGTATCACAGTCTGTGTATATATGCGAGACATATATAGTTGAACGCATTAAATAAGTTGTTTTAGCAAAAAAGGTTTGTATAGGTAACAGAGCTCAAATTACATCCGCAGCTTCGTTAAATAAATCTTCATTGATGATCTTTAATAACTCCTAACTTACTCGGAATCTGAGAAACTTACGATCATGAATGATCTTGTCTTTATTTATATTTAAGTGACTCTAATAAGATGTTCACGCACACTGTAATAGCCATAGAATAAGTGGCTCTTTCAAAACCACTCCCTCCACACTTTACAGCATCAAAAAAACAAGTATCAGTAAGTACCTTATAATAATTTTCTAAAGATCATATACTATTATTTTTTGGTATAATTCTTAAATATTAAATAAACCCCTTTTTTTGTTTGCACTTCTTTAAAGTATTCATATTTGACGATTACATTATTAATTATACTAATATATATTATACATGAATGTATTTTATTATAACAGACCATATATTATGCTATCCATATCCTTTAGATAATATCGTGTGTATGTTTATATGCGTCAGGCTTAGTATTAATATAACAAGTGTGAATCTCGCTTGCGAGTATAGGTTTGTCAAAAATAGATACAGAAAGTAGCAACTAACTAGTTCAAAATATAAACAGAGCAATGCTCAGATATATTTAGTAGCTGCAATGCATTAAAAAGGGTATTCATTGAACATAAATATACGTACACATACGTTTGTAATGGCTGTTAAGAGCTAATATACATCAGATTATATTAAGAATACGTATACAGATTGATATTTAACTATCATATTTTAAATTGGAAAATACAGTACAGTCGAAGGATACGGAAAGGCTTTTCTTTAATAAGTGAAAAGAATAAGATGATGTGTGGTGATCCAGACACTCGGATGTTAAATTTATCACATATAAGAACATATTCATATTGGGATAGCGTAGTAGCTATCATCTTGTCAGTATAAAATATATATAAACGATTAAGTAATCAGCCCAATAATTATTACAGTTAGTACTGTAGATAATATCTTAAAGATTGTTAAGATAATTATATCATACTGCTGGGTAAACTGTGTCAGATCGATATGGAGCTAATTTAGTAGGAAGTCCTAAAGCTCTAGTATAAAAGAGAAAAGAATAGCTAAGAGCTAAAGAAGTACGATTTATGACTTGATGTCATAATTGTAACACCGACACTAGTTAAGCAGTAAATACACTCTAATAACCAAATATAGTAAAGGAAGAAAGCCTTAAGAAACTAAGACGTAATGACAAGAGCAGATTGTGTTTTCTTATAAAAAGGGACACTTTTTATTTATGAATAAAGACAACTTATATACAGTCTCAAAGTATTTCTATACGTCTCTATTATCAAATATTTTATTTTTCTATTGTTTTGTACCTGAAATACCACAAGTTCGTAACTTGTTACGAGGTTGGTATTTTAAAGACTGACTTTTAAATAGCAAAAATTATGAGTATGTAACTCGGTATGAGGTCAGAGGTATAAATCCTGCCATTTCCTACAGTGTATATTGAGCTCTGAGTTTATTTCTGTAGTATAAAAAAATAAATGTAATATATGTTTTATTTAGCATTTTAAAGCAAGCCCAGTTTCTTAGACAAAATACTATGAATCCTATTAGAAAACAGTAGTCACTCACAGTGGCATTAGAAATATCACTAAATAATGTGCAGAGTAAGAAAAAAACATGCTCAATATAGTGATAGTAATAAAATTTCTGTCCACCATTCATATCACTATATTGAGCTTTGACTATAGAAAGATAGATAACTTTTATTGAATAAAATAACGTTTTCTTTTATATCTTTTCTAAATCTACCCAGCCATTATAAATGTCTGTTTCGGTTTGTATTCTACTTTTGTTAAGCTATGTCCTTTCTAATTCTTTTGTGAGCAAAAGGAAATCACTTTGGTCGTCATTCTCAAAAGAGAATTCTGTTTAATTGTCATCCTGATTGGCTGACAAGAATTCGGGCATGACAATGTCGGACATTATTTTGATGAATCCGTAAAATCTGAAGATAGTTAACCACAGTACTTCTTTATGTGCAGTGATATCTTCCTGAGCATTAACCACAGTATAATGACTATTTCTTTAATTAAATATAAATAATAACTACTGCGGATAATGCACAGTATTAGTTTAGAAAACTATATAAGACAATTCAATTCATATCAATAAAAAGTATCTTATCCTCTCTTTGATTTTACGTATACTCCTTGATCCCCAGTGGGTTTGACCTTTTGACTTTGTTATAGTAAAAGGAAGACTAACCCAGATTGGGAACAACAACAAGATAAAAATAAAAATGACGTCGACTGCAGGATTTGAACCTACGCGGGCAGAGCCCATGTGATTTCTAGTCACACTCCTTAACCACTCGGACAAATCGACCTGCTTTATTTATAACACAAAGTGCAATTTTAATAGTTAACGTTTAACGATATTTCGGTTGTCCGGCAGTGCAGTGACATTGCAGAATTCTTTGTAATTCTAGAAAAATTATATTCTATTATTTTTTTTTTGATTTTCTGATGGCAGCCGAGGCTGAATAGAAAGCAATATTTTGATTTGTAGAGTAAAACACCAATAAGTATACCGAAAAGTATCATTCTGTCAACAATAACTTCATGCAATTACACATTGTATCTGTTGTGATGATTGAAGTTAAAGAAGTTTTTAAGAGGAAGAATTAAAGATTTGAGATTAGGAACGAAGATTCGTGAGAACTTGTGTAGGTTTTGTTTATTGAGAAAAGATTTTATATCAAAGTTTGACGAGGTTTCTACACTGAACTACTACTGCTATTTATATTATTTTGGATTGAAAAAATTATATGACTGGGATCAGGTAATCGATCCTATCTGAGCCTTAATCAGAGCAACGTGATCTTGGAATAATTAATGTATGATTAATTATATAAATGTGTGTAGTCCCAATGAAGTCTTAACATCGAAAGTAAATATGTTTATCAGTTATAATTATGCTTATAATAATATTACTATAATATGAGATGTGGTATTTCAGGTACGAAACAATAGAAAAATAAAATATTTGATAATAGAGACATATAGAAATACTTTGAGACTGTATATGAGTTGTCTTTATTCATAAATAAAAAATGTCCCTTTTTATAAGAAAATACAATCTGCTCTTGTCATTACGTCTTAGTTTCTTAAGGCTTTCTTCCTTTACTATATTTGGTTATTAGAGTGTATTTACTGCTTAACTAGTGTTGATGTTACAATTATGACATCAAGTCATAAATTGTACTTCTTTAGCTCTTAGCTATTCTTTTCTCTTTTATACTAGAGCTTTAGGACTTCCTACTAAATTAGCTCCATATTGATCTGACACAGTTTACCTGGCAGTATGATATAATTATCTTAACAATCTTTAAGATATTATCTACAGTACTAACTGTAATAATTATTGGGCTGATTACTTAATCGTTTATATATATTTTATACTGACAAGATGATAGCTACTACACTATCTCAATATGAATATGTTCTTATATGTGATAAATCCAACATCCGAGTGTCTGGATCACGACAGCAGCCCTATTTTCATTTATTATTTTTCTGACAACGTTGCACCACACCAACTCAACACTTGTCAGCACCGCCAACAGTAGTGGGGGCAGAGCTTATCACCTTGCCCTTTTCAAGCTGTTTTTTACGTGACACCTTGGGCTTTGTTTTTCTAATCTCCAATTTCGGGTGCTTGGACAAGACGTTGTAACAGTGAACAAGATTGAAGTTTGTTCCTGTTTCAGCAAAGTACATTTGCTTTTCTTTTGACTTCTAAACTTTTACTTAACTACTGTGTACATCATAATATATATTGTTGACATATTAATTACTTACATCCGATTCTTCATTTGAGCCACTTGATTGTATCCCTCTTACTTGAGACAAAAGCCCAGCGTACTTACTGACTACCCTGCTGATGATATGCCAACAAGCATGCAAAGCATGCTCATCGCTCTTAATAGCATCTTTACCCAAGGACTCGTGATAATGAAAGATTATTATTGGCCAAAATTTCTCACTCTTTTGCTCAACACCACTGACAGCATCCAAGGCAACAAAAAGATACGAGCGGCAAAGTTGTTTGTCTTCTTGGACAGAGAACTTCTTTTTTAGGGAACTTTTCTCTTTTATATAAATATTAAAAGTATTTTTTATCAGTTACAGTAACAGATCTCTTTACTTTAGTATCACATATAAACTGCTTTGAATGAAAAAACCACTTTTTCCAGGAATTCTAGGCTCATCATTGGAATTGGTAATGGGTGGGGTGCTCATTTTTTTTTTAAAAAAAAAACTTTATTAATTTTTTGATTTTTGGTGGAAGGAAAAAGAAACAAGAAAATTTAAATGCTCAGCAAGTTTTTAAAATAAGCATCTATTTCCATGCTCAAGGTCATAAAAATCACAGAGTATGTAAATACATGCTGTCGGAAATGTTACTGCTGCAGACATTTTTTTTGAAAAGCATTTACAAAAAGCACTTAAATCGGAAAAAACTGAATTTAAATGCTACTGCTGCAGATGCTCTAACAGATATAAACAATATTATTTTGTCTCTTTAATAAATGTCACTCTCACAGTATCTACTTTTCCCATTATTGAGATACTAACCCATAAACAATCCCAAATACCTCATCCTTCATAACCTTCAGCGCTATATAAAGCTTAAAGAAAAGGCGAAATATGTAACAGTTTTAGATAGTGAAGAAGTAAAAGCTTATCTTTAAATTATATACTTGTCAGCTTTTTTTTTCTGCTCACAACAGACTTATCCTTTCAAAATATAGAGTTCCTTCTATGATCTATGTCTTTGACTAAACCCAAATTTACTTTTAAACAAAATGAACATCAATTCAATAATCCCATGTATTCCCATCCAATACAGAAACCAAACAAATCCTGTCGTTGTGCAAGACATATTGGTAGTTGAGTCTACGGTCTATATACATCTATCCTATCCAGATCACAAACACGTAGATTAGGCATGACATTACCTCTTTATCAGAGACAATTCAATTGACAATAACGCACCCTATATGTCGCGTATTATATTGAGATAAAGGCACTAGACCTTGGTCAGGTAGATTCAGGAAAGATAAAGCCGGAAAATAGTAACACAGTGTGTGTTCTTTTGGACCTATTAAGATCACGAATATCTTGTAAAGACGTATGACGCTCTTTGCAGGATTCTATTCAATTCCTTGCACAAGACATACCCTTGTGCATTGTATTTCACCATTGGTACCGTTTTAGAAGAGCTTTACAGCAAAGTATTATAGATTATTCTTGTATAAAAGTCTTCAAATGAAGCACTAATAAAGTATTCATCCTTATTCATTCTTACTTTATTGATTAAATCCCTTATTATCTTGTCTATACATCTATTTCGTTGTCACTGATTTATAACCGCTCTTTGCAATAGTTATAAACATACTTCTTGATATATTTGTCTTTTCTATATATATATATATATATTACCGCACCTTTTTATTATTGGATAAACCCGAGTGTTATCCCAGTAATTCATCCCTTATTTTTATATATATATATATACACTGCCATCTAAATTTGTTGGCAACTCTCATTTATTGCTATTTTACTGACGTTGCACTACAAAAACTCAACACTCGTCAAGAGGAACGACCGGGTCAAATGAAAATTACTATGATTTTGGCCAATTTTTTTTTCAGCCCATTGAGCTCATGATACTTGTATTGTATTAAACCTGCTATCTAAGATTTGTTTAGGTTAACACTCTGCTTTCAAAAGAAAACTAAGAGGGTCGAAAAAAGTCTCACGAAAAGAAAAATAAAGATAAGAAGGTAGTCAGAAATAAAGTGGAGCAAAAGCAAGGCTTGTAGACAGATAAACCCGAATTATGAAGAAGCATTTCCCAAAACTCTCAGAAAAAATAATAAGGACCAAGAGCCCTAGCGAGAGTTATTCTGAGCTTCGGTTTGTTTGATCCATGGCCAACACGCCTGAAGTCAGAGATGTGCTGAAATATGCTGGGGTAGAATTGTCCATAATGGTGACTGGAGTGAACAGCGATGATATTCTTGCCTTTATACACAGATTGAAGGAGAAGAGAGAGATGGAAATGTCATATGTGGAGGAGAGGTAGAGGATGTATGAGGAGAGACAAGCGATGCTCAAGGCCAATATATAAGGATATTGGTATTGAAATCTTAAAATTATAAATTTATATATATATTTAATATGCCACAAGTCGTTACTCTTTTTTAGACTTTAGATGTTTGTTTATAGCAGTTTTAATAGCACATTTTATTGACATAAGAGGCCGTAAATATAATCATCTGGTGTTGGAGGAGTAACACCAAACATCCTGCTTGTATGATTACCACCATTGTAACAAACATGAATGTTTTTTAAGAACGTTCCAACGGTATAGTACAGTTCAAAGGAGCTCTGGTCACTTCGCTGGGTCTGGGAGTACCTCAGAAATTCCCAGAGATTTCCAACATGAGTAAACTCATTCCCAACCACACGATGTAGCCCAGCCATTGTCTTGTTGATATCCAATTCAACCTCGTCCAACGGTACTAAAGTAAAGTTGTAAAATTTACAAGGATTATATATCGAAATAGATGATTATACAGTACTTACGCTTGTGAAACGGTGCCATTATAAGAGCTGACTCGGTGTAGTTTTTATCACCGTACACGTAGTAGCAGGGTCCATTTGAGCTCTTGAAATCAAATGCTTCGCGCATACTATTTTCTAATCCACTATTTTCGTAGAAATTCATATCCTTGGGATTCCCAATTTCAGGGCCCATTATGGAAGAAGTAATACCGTCAGGAGTTACCACTGCTTGGTATTTCAGCCCATATTCACTCTACACAAGCCGTATAAGTCTAGTTAGTAAGATATATGATAAAAGTATGGCTATAATTATTTACCTACACTATATTCGTTACTTATGACTTCTTGGTCACAGTCTGGTTTGGCTGACCTGTTGAATAGACCATCAATAAATCCAACACATTCGGATGTTGGTGCTTATTATCCGAGTAATAAATAAAATGTTACTATTATCAAGTTTGTAGACATGTTAAATCTTAAAATCTCCCTTACCAGTTTTACTTATGGCTTCACTAAAGCGTACCAGATTCTCTTCACGGAACTGGTAGGTGTCAAACTCAAGACCAGTATGAAACCTCTCATAAAGTTTCTCAATCATTTCATTGAAAATGGTAATAAGAGTACATTCTGACCTTCCGAAAAACAAAGTCAAATTTGCTACGCGAGCAGGAAAAGTCATTCTGCGAAGCATGATAGTCAAAGCCTCTGTAGACGGGATAAAGAACTGGCTTGGGGACCCTTCACGAAAGCAGACTTTTTCCCCCAGTTCAAGAAGAACAGCTAACGATTGTATCTAGTTTGATAAGTCAACTCCATTAATACCTCTTTTCCTTTCTGGAAAGTAAACAGTATCTTTTACCTGAGAGAAGGTAAATTTAAATAAGTATTTGCACTCTTCATCTGGTAAAGTGCTAATATCCATATAACCTTGACGACGAAAGGGATATGATATAGGATCAAATTCGCTTTGGTACACTAGAGCACGTCCAGTTCCTTCATCAACGATAAGTTTAGATATATAGTACAAATATGCATCTGTGACGGCGATCAGACGTTGAATAGTAGACATTTAAAAAAATTATTTGGATAAAAAGAAAAGTAAGTGTTGTGTTGCCCGTCAGATTTTCTGGTGCTTTTATACAGTGTTTCTACTTGAGATTGAGACAAATTAGGTTTTTTTTAGACCAATGAGAGTTAGGTTTTAGACGAAAAAAAATTGAGAGAAATCATTACTGATTTTTTAGACAAATAAGGATTATTTTGTAGAATATTTTTACCTGTAAAAATCTAAATTCCCGCGTAAAGAGACCCGTGTTCGATACGGGAATATAAGTGGTTGAGAATAGGCTATTCGCTTCAAGAGAATAGTGGTGGTTGATGGCGGTTATTTAAAGCTTCTACTGCAGTTTGATATATGTTTTTGGAATCATTCACATCTCTATTCCACATCATCCCGCAACTTTAACAAGAGAGGATGCTTGTGAAATTAACTAATATATTTGTAATGTTAATTTCATTACAAAAGTGGCAAATCTTTAGAATAAAAAAAGATAAAAGCATTGTTAGCTAAGCCTTACAAATGTGTTAAGCTTATTGGGTTTACCTTGGATTTTCTGAACTCTCCAACATCTGCCACAAGAAGGTCTCCACCCATTCGCCTATTTCTCAATGCTCGGTACAGAACACCTACAAATCCTGCATGTTGGCCTTTAAATGAGACAGAATCTTTGCCTTCCATGCTGGTAGCAAAGCATTGATAGGCAATCTAGAAAAATTATGGTTGTTGTTTTCTGGTCGCCATTGTCTTTTTCCATTAATGAAACATCTATACAAATAACTAGTGCTCTCAAGATGTATTAATGTACTATGTATGTATTACCCTCAATTGTGAATATTCTGCTTGCCTTTATTTTTCATCTAACGATATCTCCTTTTCTTCCGCATCCTTCTACTTCGTTTTGTGTTTCCTTTCTTTCTTTCTTAAATAGATATAGTTTGTTCATATGTATACACACGAGCATGTGCATTAATATCATATGAATCAATGCTCACTGTCAAGTGCTCATACATTAACCCCAAAATAAAAAATAAGTTGCAAGTGAACATAATAATGATAATATAAGCTTATGACGAAGACTCAAAATTTTATGTCATTTAATGCCAATTGTATTATGAAAACACAATATATACATATATATATACATTGTGAGAAAAAGGGTATAGTAACAGTTTATTTATTTATATTATAAACATAAACTGGGTTTCATAGGGCGTAGCGTCTTAACTTTAATAGATGCCTAGACTTTACTTGTATTTTCTAATATTAAATCATCAATAACTAACCTATCGATGTGTCTGTACAGCATGTTAACATAGCCTGTGGATAAGTTAAAATTTCTGTTAGCTTTGATAAAAGCTGGTTTATCTTTGGGTAGGTGTAGCTGTTGGATGTTATTGTTGTTCATTGTACTTTTTTGACACATCGTAAAGTATTCATGACAATAACTGGCTTCGTCATCCCTCAATATTCGCGTACAGTTATGCTTATTCCCCGCTCCCGAACATGTACATTGAAGAATCCAGATACATTTTGTACAATCTGGAGTGGAAGGAAATGTAGCTATAGCTGTAATATCGGCTTCCGGGAGTGTAATTTGGCTTTGTAGACAAAGGGCGATGTAATTGATCCTTGTTCCTGTCGTCTCATAGAATGTAGTAGTGTGCTTATAAAACCTGACGTCGGTGAGTTCCAAAGATTGTAAGCACAGGCAGGATACATCAAAAGATATACTCCTATTGTCAAGAGGAATAACAGTCTTTATCCTTACGCCGCGCAATTTGAGTTCTATAAGCTGCCTGCATCGAAATACAAGGTATTTCATTGACTCATTAGATATATTTGCATCCTCAATCACAAGTACTTCGAGGCCATGGATCGTGTGGTTACCCGAAACAAAATTTTCAGAGGTAGCAAATGGAGACCTTAATTTGAGTTTTTTTAGAGAAACACAGTGGTCCAATATATCGTTTAATGATACATTCTCAAGTGCATGTACATTCAACTCGAGGAGATTTTTACAAGAGTGAAAAGCTGACCAGGATATTGGTGTATTGCGGGTATTGCAGATATCTAAAGTAAAACCTTCGAGGGCTGCTGAATTGGAAAATAAAAACTGCCGAAGGAGTTCTCTGTTCAGGATATAAAAGTCGTTTTGGTACCCTTCGCCAACCGTGGAGAAGTATGCTTCCTTGATATCTTTTCCATCTCTACGTAGAACCTTAAGCATGACACCGTTTGATACAGGCTCGTAGAGGATATCTGAGCAGGTCTGTATATTGATTACCTCTAGATATTGGGCAGCGTGGGGTAGACTTGGCAAAATGAGCATTAATTCGAATTGATCCATGTGCGATAATGCTCTGTTGGAGTAAGCACGCCACTCCAAGGTATGCATACACGGATACTTTCGAAGGATATAGAGTACCCAGAATGGCTTCCATGAACCATACCCAAAACACACCTTCCGCAACGTGCTGGCCTGGTTGGCAAAAAAGATCTGCCTAATATCCTCGTCTTTTATTTCACCAAATTTTGCAGTGAGAGTCAGGTCCTCTAATAAGGGTAGATAATCATGGAGTGCCTCCATATCTTTCCAAGTAAAAACATGGCTCTCTACATCGACAGTAATCGACAAATCCAGTTGTGTGAGTTGCGGTAGATGTGATATAACTTTTAGAAATTCATTCACAACACTTTGCCCGTCTGCTGCCATCCAGACAATTGATAAATTTGTCAAGGACTTCCAGAGCCCCCAATCAATTGGTATTTTGGCATGAAGAAAGTCTGGATCGTGGGTCCGGATATAAAGGTCTTTTAATTTCTGGAAACGTTGTTGTAAAACATGCATGTGTTGGTCATTAGGGCAAGCGTTCTCTTGGATGTAAAGGCTTCGAACACAAGTGTCTGAGCTCCGATAGGTGGCTTCTCCGCTAGTAAATTGGTTGAGAATAGTGGCAAGTGTCTTTGGACGTTTAATGCTTATACATCTCCACAATGAATCTTGAAAAGGTCCATTCCACGCTCTAGAGACTACGGTGCAGCTGAGAGTATCTTCGATTGAGAGATGAAAGGCAATTGTAGAAAGAATTTCATATGGTAATTCAGATGACTTGATTGAGGGAATGGTCTTTGGCATCCTTGATGGAATAGCAGGGTGTATATAATGCGTAATAGAATCAATCAGATTTGAAAGAAGAAGAAAAGTAAAGTCCGCTTTTAGTGAAACAAAGCAGACGTGACAGGAACACAAAAGGATACAAAATTATATATAATACAATATAGTATTAAAAGAAGTATAAATGACGATCTCTAGAGAATGGAAGCTAAAGTCCCTTTGTATTTCTTTACTTGATTCCTTGAATAAAGAGAAGGAATGAAAAATGCTGTAGATTTTGCACAGGTCGAAAGAACAAATGTGAGTGATTAATTATTTGAATTGATTAATTTATTACAAAAGCCAAAGCATTTTTTGTTGTTGTTTTATTATTACACAGTCTATTTTTAATCCAAATTACTGGTTAGATTTTCTTTATTATTATTATTTTTGGACACTGTGCAGTACAAGATGTTCATTTTCTTCTTATTTTTATTTATATATAAATATGTGCGGATTTAAGCACAAGTATAAATAGTCTATCAAGATATTGAGAGGTATGTGATTTTCAGTCGACCATTTAGAAATAAGATGCTAGAAGAATATATGATTTCAGGGTAGTATCCAAGGAAGAATACTAGAGTGCCAGCACTATACAAATACCGAGTACCCATTTAATCAATATTCCAAAATATTTTCATATGTTTCATACACTGATAATTAGGATATTCATTAGTATTAAAGAAATAGGCTGATTAAACGCTACATGTTTTTTCTTTAATATATATATATATATATAAGCCCATTGTATGCAATAACAGTAAATAAGTCTAATTTGTGTCAGCCAAGTTTTGGTATAAACAATTTTTAACAGAGCCACAGTAGCTGTGCTTTACCTTTTATAAATACCAACAAAAAAAAACTTTTTCTTCTTCTTTTGTATATTTTAACAGGTTATTCTCACAAACTAATTGGAGATTAAGAGTGCCATGAATATTCAAGTAAAATAACACTTTTTACTATTACTACAACTACGCTGCTGCCGACGACGGCGACGATGGCTATGCCTATCTCAGCAATAACAGCACCAAAGGAGAAATAAGGGGAGAATAGACTCTAACGAATTGCAACTTAAAAACCAATAAATGTTTGAATTATATGTTATTTATTTAGCAGTGTGTACAAATGAGCAAACAAGAAACAATAAACCGTACAAAGAGTGTTTGGCTAATATCATACTCGCCATATTGGGTATCGATCCCATCATTTGACGAGTGTGCATCTCATACTCCTGACCATAAACCACAAAGAATTTACCACTCTCACACAACCAATGGCATTATGAATTGTTTGGTCACCTCCTCTTTGTAGACCCACAACTTCATTGTCATGGAGATAAACATAACATAACAAAACGAAACGAAACGAAAAAAAAAGAAAATGTATAGTCATTTATGTATAGAGTAATCTAAGCACATAAAATATTTAGGTAGAATGAGGATATAAATTAAAAGAAATTTGGTGATAACTAAACTAAGCAAAACTAATAAATATAATGGGTATTTTCTCCCTGAATTAATAAATGTAATCCCCCCTCAACCTCCCCCTTTTATCTCTCTCTGTCTTTGTAAAAGCCCAGTGGCTTATTTAATTGAATAACCTTATGTGTGTGTGTGTGTGTGTGTATAATATAATATAATATAATGTTATGTAATGTAATGTATTGTAATGTATTGTAAGAATATTTGAATATTTATATGTATGTATGTATTTAAGGTTGGCCCATATTGTTTACAAATACAATGAGAATGAAACAAGAGAGATAATTGGAAAGGGTATTCTATATAATATCCCTATCCCACTTACACTATATATTTCTTATTTTATTTTTATTGAAGTCCGTATATGAAGAGGGCGGAAGTGAGACATGCCAAGCCAAATGCGATTCCCAGGGGTCCAAATGAATCCCGGAGATGTCTTGCAGCACTGTAAAAACATGTAGGACAGTAGTTCGCTGTATGTACCATACAATGTATCAAATGCAGTCAGAATTATTAGTCATTTCAAAATAATAAATAATTAAAGCAAAAGAAATAAACTTACAGTCAGTGAGAGGCACATATGTCTCTGGGTTGTAGAATGCAATGGTGAGAGTTGTACATGGAGAAAGCCAACCGGGTTGACCAATAGCTGAGATACCACGTTGGTCATAAAGCTGGATCTTGTAGTAACCGTTCATCATGGGTGTTCCTTGCGGAACGTCTTTGAGTTGCCAGACAGCACTGGTGGCTGCTCCGTCAAGAACTGTGATGGGGATAGTTGCAGACTGAGGACCTACGGCGGCAAGTGTGAGTTGAACGGGGCGTACGGATAGGTAGGTATATCCCCAGATAAAAGTGACATTTTCATTGGAGGCGATGCGATAAAGTGGTTTGATAGATTTGCTGCCGGTGGGTGCAATGAAGGTAGCCTGACCAGGATATATACTGTTGCCATAGCTGGCAGATGTTGGCAAGGCAGCTACAGAACCATCGACTACACCGGATGCACCAGACTGTACCGGGTTTGGTGCTGTGTTGGGTGCGGTATTTTGTGCTGACGTAGCCTGGGATGCAACACCAGAAACAACTCCAGAGGGGGCAGCAGCAACTGATCCGGCACCCGATGCAGCCGGAGCAGCGGCAGAGCTTGCTACTGCTGCAGGAGCAGAAGAAGCAGGAACATCCGGAACAGCCGCAGAAGAAGCAGCAGGAGCAGCAGCCTCTGTATTTTGCAAAATAACAATAGTAATAAAGAAGGGATGGTATTTAGTCTATTGTTCTAAATAAACGACGTGCCTGTAATGTTGTTGTTGTTGTTGTTGTTTTACCCTGAGGAACTATAAAAATAAACATAAAATAAGAAAAACAGAGATGTCAGTTTGATGTCAATTATAAATGAGTAGAATTATTACCTCGCTTTTGTAATCTATCGGCCGGAACCATGCCGACCAAGCATAGCAGGACGACTAAGAACACACAGAGGCGCATGAGACGAGTCATGAGAGAAGATGAAGAGAATGGGAAGAAAGGGCAAAAATAACAACAAGTCCGTTCAACTCCTCTCTTGTGGCGGACGACCAAAGCCTCCAAAAAAAGTGATAACCTTTATTCACTCCGCTCTGATTGGCAATGCAAATGAAGCCAAGACCGAGTGTAAAAATAAAAGTATAAAATATGTATTTATATATAAAAACGCGTGCCTAAAAAAATACTCATAGCCGTAGCCATAGATAAATATCAAAGGTAAAGACAAAGTTGTGTTGGTTGTGTTAGCTGGTTGATAGGTAGCTTTTGGGGAAATCTAAAGGACGCTGGGATCCCTTTGGTCATTTACACCCACACAAAGAAAGAAATATGTATATAATTGTCCCTTTGAGCTAAAAATACTATATCATTTCTGTGTACACTTTATATTTTTACTTTTTTTTTTAAAAATTTATATTTAAATTTATTTATTTTAGTCTGGCGTCACATTACACACAGACTTCTTTAACTCTTCTCCCTTTTGTTCTTTGCACATAACAAAAGTCACCTTAATGTCAAATCAAGGTATCTTCATCCTTATCATCCTCATCCCATTCTCATCATCTTTAACACACACCTGTAGATCTCGCGTCATATCTCGCATTTGCTATAAAGCTGGCCCGCGATTCCGGTGTCATCATTAAGAATGCACTTGACAGCAGAATGGCAGGTACCGGTGCACGCATCGAGGCCAAATACGATAACCCCACCGACCTTGTCACCGAAACGGACCAAGCAGTCGAGCAGTTTATTAAAGAACGTTTAGCATCTACTTACCCAGATCACAAGTAAGACCGATAGCCTTTCTTTATTTGTTTGTTTCTGCAGACAGCTTGAAATATATACATATAAAAAAAAACAAACAAACAAACAATTGAACTCGGTCTCAAGGTTTATTGGTGAAGAGACCATGGCTGCAGGAGCGCAAACAGAGTTTACTGCTCATCCTACCTGGATTGTAGACCCAATTGGTATGGTTAAAATTCCCTTTGTTGTCCCATATTCTAATGTCACCCGTGTCTGTCTTTTAGATGGCACTACCAATTTCATCCACGGATTCCCATTTGTGGCCGTATCAATTGGATTGACCATTGACCGCGAAAGCGTACTGGGTGTTGTGTACAACCCTTTGTTGGACGAATTATACTCAGCCGTCAAAGGCCAGGGTGCTTATCTTAACGAGACGGTGCGGCTGCCTCTCTTCCAGCCCGCCCCTCCCCTTGTTGATCTTGGTCACTGCTTAGTGGCTACTGAGGTTGGATCGGATCGTACACCAGAAGTATTGACCGCCAAGATGGAAACCTTGCATGCTTTAATGCGCAAAAAGAGATCGGTGCAGGACAAAGGATCAGCAGAGGCCCACAGTATCCGTGCTACTGGGTCAGCAGCCTTAAATATGTGCTGTGTGGCGAAGGGTGTTGTGGATGTATACTGGGAAGTAGGATGCTGGGAGTGGGACGTTGCGGCTGCAATTGTGATCCTACGCGAGGCCGGTGGACTGGTTCTCTCGGGCCACAATGATCGCCAGGAGCAAGATGTCGGTCTGTTTGGTCGTAAGTTCCTTGCTATCCGTCCTGCAGCTGATAAACCTTGCCAACTCAAAATTGCTCATGAAATGTGGGATATCATTCCCGCTATCCACGCTCCTCGGCCACACGTGCCAGGGACAGAACTTGCGTGACTTTGCATGACGTCGGCTAGACAGCAAGAACTAGAATGGCGATGAAATTCCTTCCCCATATTAATTTTTTTTCTGCTATATAAAAAAAAGAAAGAAAGAAAAAGATATAAAAAAAAGAAAAAGGGAAATAATAATAATAATAATATAAACCTTTTCTTCACTGTAATAAACTTATCTTACTATGCCAACATCTAATTTATCCAAGCTACGAGTTGTCGATCTCCGTGCAGAGCTCACTAAGCGCAATCTTCCCATCAAAGGAAAGAAAGATGAACTTATTGCACGTCTTGAAGAAGCCATGAATAATGAAGAAAACGCGTCCAATAATGACGATGCTGCCAATGAGAGTTCTACAGAAACAGCAGAAGAGAGCCAAAAAGAAGTACCTACAGAAACAACAGAAGAAACAGTTGTTAGTGAAATAAGCTCTGAAATAGTAGCTGACATTCCTTCTATTCCATCACCTAAACCTGTTGAATCTGTCAAAGAGACCCTTACTGAGCCTGAAGTTAAAAATATTGTTGAGCCCGTAGCCGAAACTATTGCTGAATCTGTAGCCGAAAGCATTGCTGAATCTGTAGCCGAAAGCATTGCTGAATCTGTAGCCGAAAGCATCGCGGAACCTGTATCCGAAAGCATTGTTGAATCTGTAGCCGAAACCATTGCTGAACCTGTAGCCGAAACTATTGCTGAATCTGTAGCCGAAAGCATTGCCGAACCTGTCATCGAAAGCATTGCTGAACCTGTCACCGAAAATATTGCTGAGACCACATTCAACGAAGTCATGCAAGAAAAAGAAGCTGTAGTCGAGACAGTTTTGGAAGACATTGTACTTGACGTGAAAGAAGATAATGTTATGGACTCAATTACAGAAGATATCCTTGAAACAGAAGAGACTGTCCAATCGGATATAGTGAATCCAGAAGAGGCAAAAGAGTTTGTAGAGACTGTAGAGACTTTAGAGACTTTAGAAACTGTAGAAACTGTCGAGGAAGTTCTTGCATCACCAGAGGAACCGACAAAGGTCGAATCGACCCAGGTAGAGGTTACAACTTCTGACGAAAATGTTTCTTCTAAAGAGACCAAATCAGCCGTAGAAGAAAATACGGCAGCCATGGAGGATGTTAAAGAAGAGGTTGCAGCCAATGCGGAGACTGGACTGAAGAGAAAGAGAGAGATCGAAGATACCAGAGGTGAGGAGCAACCAAGCGAGCGTGACAGAACTTATGTATTAATAACATCCGGGATCTAGACAAGAAGCCAAAGGTTGAAGATGACCTTCCAGCAATCTACATTAAAGGGTTTGTACGCCCTTTAATAATCAAGCATGTACAGGAATTGATCGGAAAGTACGGCACAGTCAAACGTTTCTGGATGGATAGTATCAAGACTCATTGTTATGTTGTTGTAAGTGAAGTGCTATATTTACTGGGTGTGAATAATTGGTATGGGATATTAATTATACGTTCTTGTGTGCGTGAAGTATGAATCCTCAGAGGAAGCCAAAAAAGCACTTTCATCAATCGATTCTATTGTATTCCCCCCGGAAACTGGTCGTAAGCTGACAGTGGGTCGAATGACTGCAGAGCAGGCTGAACATGTTATTGAACAGGAACAGTCAGCCGCAGAGAAGCGTATTAGACTTGACTGGGAGACTGCTCTTCAAGCTGTCCTGGACGGAGTTGCCAAACCAACGCTTTCACCTCAGACAGATGTCAATGTCAGACGCCCTCGTACACTTGGCTTTGAACAAATCACTCGGCAGTTACAGAAAGGTATCTTATTCTATTACAAGTATAATAAAAAGCTTCTCCCCCCACCCCCTCCAACCCCCCCTTTTTTTTTTAAAAAAAAAACAGGTCGATATAAAGAATAACGTACTTACAATATTATTGTATATTTTTTTTTCTGTTTTTGCCTTTATAAATATTAGCTGCCACAGCACCTCAAGGTTCAACTGAAGTAACCGCAGAATCAATTCCTGAACGTCACTACACAGAGCCGGCACCACCAGTACAGAGCTTATCCCTCGAAGAATTATTCCGCAAGACTGATACTACCCCTTCCCTTTACTACTTGCCTGTTCCTGAAGATGTTGCACAAAATCGCCTGGAATCAATGAAGCAGATGTAATAAAATAACATTGATTAAATAGTAAATACAAAAATAAAAACGCCAAAACAATAAGAAAGAAGTATATATATATTCATACACAGGATCACCTGGTAGCTTACCTACACAATTGTACTTTTGCACAAAACAATTAACGAAAGAATAGCATTAACTATGTGCCTTTATGCTATATATTTCTGTTCTTGTTTTTTATTCTTTATTTCACTTTTGTGCGTAAATGCATGTATTGAGTACAGAAGAACAAAGTGACTGTGAGAGGAATATTCGGCTATTGAAATAAAGCTGGTTTTATAGAGTTGTCCACCACAACAGATCTCACCTATTATCCCCATTTTGTTACATTAATCATGCTTCGGTCTCTCACAAGCCAATTGCCTACAGCTCGCACATCCTTTGTGCGTTTGCACTCAACAGGATCGAAACCCCGTACAACACGTTTCCTGAATGATTTCATGACCGAAGCTGAAAAAGGTCCTCTCCAACTGTCTATGGAATCCAAGGCAAGACTCTTTTATTACTACTGTTAGCAATATTGTTTTTTTTGTTAATTATTTATTTTTAATTTTCTCTCTCTACAGCTTACCGAGGCATTAAACCCTACTGCGTTTGAGGCTATTAATGAATCTCATCTTCATTCACACCATGCTGCAATGAAAGGTGTTACTGAAAAAGAGACTCATTTTAGGTAAGTTGAATTGAAAAGCCAACATTGTCAACGAAAATAAACGGCCGAATGTTTCATTGTGTGAAAATAGAGTGACCGTTGTATCAGAAGAGTTCGCAGGCAAAGTAAGTTGATAGATAATGCCAAATCTACTCTATTATATTATTTATCTTTAATTTAGAGAGACCAATGTTTGTCTTACTAATAAAATTATGCGCTTTACAAAAAAAACGAAATAGTCCATGATGCAGCGCCATCGTATGATTTACAAACTTCTTGGAGAAGAATTTGGTCAGGGATTACACGCCCTGTCATTAAAAACAAAGACAATGGCTGAATTAGAAAAGTCCAAGTAATTAAACGTCAATGCATTTTTTTTAAAGAAAAATATAATTTATAGAGTTCTTTGTATCAATATAAGAAATATATTCCAACCTTAAATAATAATAATAATAATAATAATAATAACATGATGTGATGTATTGTTTGCTCTATCCGCAGTGATTGTGGTGGTTTATTCGAGAATATCAGATATATATGATTTGAAGTACTTATTGGTAGATCGTACATAAAAAGTTGTGGAAAATAGTATAATTCTTAATGTAACTTGGTAAACCAAAATCAAATGAGTATTACCACTAGTATAAATTTGGAAGAAATGTTATTCAAATGAACATTATATATATATATATATAGTGATGATAACAAAGCATGATAAACTAGATATTTTCAAAGGTAGCGAGCGCGACGCAAACCGAAGAGAGAAAAACGAGAAAAACGAGAAAAACGAGAATAGGAAGAATAGGAAGAAGAATCAGAAAAAATTCTAGTAAATGTTAAATAAAGTATTTGGCTTATCAGATTATTCCGATTCTTTGGAATACTAGATAATATTTTTGCTCAAGATCGATCGAGATAAGCCTAGAATTATTCATATAGCACACATGCATACACACACTCACTAGAAGTGCTTTTTTAAAATGGTACACCAATACAACATTTCAATCGTATGCTTTTCTCGTACCTTACCTATAGCCAATTATCCAAACCAAAACCTTTGTTTAGAGCTAAAACATATATATATCTTGTATACAGCCTTTATTTTATATCCTCTTAGTTTTCATGGAATTCTATACGATAAAATCTTTTTACGGAATATTTACTCGTAGAAATAATATCGAAGGCTTACCGTATTCTATATGGAAGACACTGATTTTCCTATTTGTTGTAAAGATCTGGAGAAAGGTCAAGAGGTTTATTTATGGAAATAATATCCTAAAATACTTTTTGTTTCATTTAAAATTAAGAAAAAAAATTACCAGCTGTTACTATGGATACACTATGATAAAATATATAGGTATATTTTTTTTCTATTGGAATCTCTATCTCATTACAGTGTTTCTACTTAAAATTGAGATTTTTTTTTGAAAATATTGCTCGCTTGTATGAGGATAATCTCCTCTTATGTTCAGACTATCTTCATTGCTAAACAAATCTGGAATATTCTGTAAATTTTCTTTCAGTTGACATCAGCCTTTAACAACATGTTGATGCTGTTGTATTTATTATTCATGGAAGGGCAACTAACAACTATATAACGCGATCCAAAACATTTATAATGTGGATCTAATGCTAGTTTACAATTAGAAAGTTGTATACAATTGATGAGAAAAGCTTCATTGCCTTTGACAGGTATTGACCCAGTCAAAAGCTGCCCACAAGCAATTCTGATATAGTACTTGTTCTTCCAGTCTTGATTCATGATATTCAAAGAAGGCTCGTTGATCTCTCCGTATTCTGTATGTCTTAGTAACCCAGGATATAATCTTTGTAAACGCCAGGTAACGTAGCCCTCGCGTATTGAAGAAGATGAAGTTGTCACAAGATCTTGTAATGATGCGTTGATATTTACAATCGGATTTTTCTTTTTGGATTGAATATTCAAAGAGACACTACGATTATTGAATGAACTAAGTAATGATTTGATTATAGCGGATTATTAGGCTGAGGTGAAATAGAATATGCTTTGGTTAATATCATCTTCTGAAATTCCTTTTTTTAATACACCACTTGGAGCTTGAAAACCAGACAATTAGATTTACAAATCGTCATTTAGCAGCGTTGACACTATAATTTCGGAAGCTTACTTTTATTTTATTTTAAAAAATAAAAATAAAAAACGTTTAATTTTATTCTGCGCTATTTACCTGGAACAATAATTTTTATGATCTGAAAAAAAGGACCTTGATTATAGTTACGCCAACTATGGCGTAGATACAGATACGCGTATATATTTATATATGTATGTGCGTGCACAGCATCTTGAAAGGTATATAAACTTAATGAGAATAACAAAAGTGCAAGGTAAAACTAGAATAGGGAAGAGGATACGTAAGTCTGGTAGATTTTTGGATTCAGGACAGCAAGTTTTGTGGAATCATCAGAAGTACAGAGCACTTGGACCGATTACCACCAAATTCCTGGTGTTCCATTGTTATTTTATTTAACTATTTAAATTGCGCTTATAAAGTCTTGGAGATTTTTTCTTTCATTCTTTCTATCTTGTATTCTCATAGCTTTATTGTATTTGTATTAATGGCTCAAGAACCACCTAACACGCACCTCAATAAGCTTCAAGTGTCACTCGAATCAAGCTTTGCTCAGATCGATAGCCGAGTAGCTACTTCTTCTATCTCTACAAACGAAGCAAAAACAACCACTGAGTTCTCTACCTCAACTATCCCCACATCCTCACAATCATCTGGACCAGGAAAAAATGGATCAAGCGTCGATCAGACTAGTGTATACAATGAGATAACCAAAGAAGAAAGCAGTATGTATACCGAAAACGATGTCAATGAATCATCAGAGAATCAAGGAAACTTTCTGTTGACCAAGAAACAGTTGAGGATCATGTTTATCAAAAGATTCGGCTTCATCATAGTAGTCGATGCTCTTCTTCCGATCGGCCTTTACTATATATTAAAGAGCCACATGTTGGCTGTTTGGGCACTTGTCGTCTCAACTGCACCGGTTGTTGCCTCTGTAATTATACAAGCAATATTTTTACGAAGAATTGATCCCATAGGACTGGCAGTAGTCTTTGGTATGCTTTAGGATTTTATCTCTCGACTTATATATATATTAACTTAAATTGTATATTATACTTCAAGGTTTCATTCTTTCTGTTATTCTTGCTGTGGTTGACAAAGATCCAAAGTTGCTTTTAATGAGAGAGTCATTTGTGTAAGTATTCGGTTGATCATGCAATTCTCGCTTATTCTCATAATATTGATTTGGTATAGGCTGGCTGGTGTTGGTGGTATCTGTGCGCTTACTCTTATACCCATACGATACAAATCATTTGAACTCAGGCCGTTCACATATTACATTGCGATCGACATTATCCCGATGCGTCAGGTTACCTTCCAAGATCCCGATAAGGAACCTCAAAAAAGAATCGCGTTTTATTGGGTTAATTCGCCCTTCTGCCGTTTCCACGTTCGTGTCTTGACAGCTGTTATCATTGTGTTCCTTGAGGCCGAGTTTGGTCTGAAGCTCTTTTACATCTTTACATTCGATATTGATAAGATTGTTATCCTCAGTAATTCAACATTGCCTGCAATTGCTATCTCTGTAGCTGCCTTCGCAGGGTTCTATATTTACTGGATCGGAAAGAAACTCCAAAAACTAGAGCCAGAGATGATGAAAGCTGCTGGAGCCATACACTAATATCTAATACTATTGTACCATAACACTAATTAATATTACTATTACCATAATCATTACTATTACTATTATTCTTATTATCATAGAATTTGTACCCTCACAGAAACTATCATAATACTATACATATATCTGTATATAACTCCCAATCATCATTATATACCTTTAAATTATACAGGCACAGTAAAAAATATATTTCGATCTCTGAACAAAAAAAGCATAAGAAATCAAGACATAGTCTCAACACGCAACTGCTCATTGGTAATAATAGCTAAAGTCTTCAAACCTCAAATACAAGATGATATGAATATTTGTAATTAAAATTAAAGTAAATAAACAAGATATCAATAATTAATGTACCATTCTTTGGCATCAATTACAGAGTCTAGCATTGTTGCTCCATACTTCCTGTCAACGTTGATGTAAGGTCGAAATATATTCTTCCCCGTTCTCGTTGCACGGAAACTTTTAAATCACAAACGTCGCGTATGCTGGCACTCTCATTATTCACACTTCTCTCGAGAGCTTACCAGATATGCTCAATGGGTTTGAAGCCCGAGTTTTAAGCTACCCAGAAGCCAAAGTTTCCGGCTCTCTTGGTCTATCTTTCCGCCACTTCGAATAAAAGCTGGTATGTCAACTATAACATTATCTTCTTGGAATAAAAAGTTCGCGCTCTTTTCTCTTAAAGAAACTAAAACTATGGAAGGAGAGCTCTGTAACCAAACAAATCATTCACGTATTGGGTCTTGGTTTACGTTGTCATCTAAGAATTCCAAAGGTTCCTAAAGCCACCCGGTACAGAAAACAGTTCCAAATCATCACACTAACCTCCCCTCTCCACTTGGTTCCCTCGATGTGATTTTTTACTATATATCTCGTCAACTCTTCTTGTAGCTCGAGCTCTTTCATCAATACCATTGACTGTTAATCTTGATTCATCGGACCAATTGACTAGAGCATAAGCCCAATCCGACCCGTCTTCTATTCTTGTGTTTTCAAAGGTTGGCTTATGGGCTATTTCCTTGACTCAGGTAATCCAGTTTCCTTTATTCTCTTAATGCCGCATTTGACTATACCCAGATTCGTGTGAGTAGCAACTGCAATCTTGTTTGCGCCTTAATTTACAAAAATGAATACACATGATGCATCCGTATTTGTGAGACTTGGCTCTCGTATATAAAACAGAAAAAAGTTGATGAAATTGTGCCTTGCGTGTTGGCTTCAATTAATATAATGGGAAGAAAGCAACGTTTTTATTTTTATTTTATCGATTTATTTTGGCTGTTTTTGGGTGCAAGCTTGTATATTTTTCAGCGTGAGTGTATTTTATTTTATTTTATTTTATTTTATTTTTTATTTTTTAATTTTAATTTTAATTTTTTATTTTTAATTTATAAAAAAAAATTGAAAAAACATAAAAAAAACACAAACAAAAAATTGAAAAAACAAAAAAAAAATCAAAATCTATATAAAATGATTTAAGAAAATCAATATATATAGATTTTGATTGGTTCATTTTCATTTATTTTATTGAATTTATTTACCATTGGTGGCCAGCCAATGATGAAAGTGGGATCTCCCTGTTGGACGAGAAAATTTTCAAAAAACTCGCAGTGGGCAACAGATAGGTTATCAGCATTCTACACCTGCATAGACATCGCGTGGTTTATATAGTTTGGTTTATAGGTCTTCAACTGTGAAAGTCTTTCGACCGGTTTACTAAGGCCACATCTATGAGCAGACTACGTAGATAACCGCCACAATAAAGATCTGAAAAATTTGCAAACTTTTGGCCCCTTTTTATAGACAAAATGGTTCAACTCTTGTACGACCTTTTGCAATTGAAAGAAAGTCACGGAACGTGAAAATTAAAATGATTGGTGTTTGAAAAATGAGTCAATGACTTTTAAATTATTTTGATTGGCTTTTAACATTGTGACGCCATATGAAAAAAAGAGTCCTTGGGGTTGAAATAAAAAAGTCACATCAGAGAGAGAAAACCGAGGCGGCTAAAAAGAAAAGTCACCGCAAAAATGGCTCATAGTGTTAGGAAGGATATTGGATACGTGACTTATTATTTCTAAGTCACGTCTATTGTTCTATAAGGTTCTATGAGAGAGAAAACATTTAGTGTGTGAGTATTTTGGTGATTGTGTAGTATCTAAAGCGTACACGGCCGTTTGCTGCCTAAAGTAAAACGAACTTCTTTAAACGATTATTTTTTAAAAAAAAGAGAATATAAATCCAAGTATTTATGCTTTTTTAAACGGCTCCTATTAAAAATCCATTTAAAGGAGTTACACTACAAGAGGTGTGCACGGCCGTTTTGGCTGTTTTTGGCTTTTTTAAGAACTGAAAATCTCAAACATTATTTTTTAATATTTTTTTGTTAAATCGCAAAACTCGAATGCGTCTAAAAGTCATTGACCTATACTTCTTATTTGGTGTTAAATACAAACCTTTATTTTCTTGGTACTTGTATTAAGTATACCCTCTTCAATTAATAAGCTGTAATAGTTGGATTTGATAGAATTTTTATTTCGCAAATGACAAAAATACATATTTGTATGCTTCTTTCTCAAAGATATTAATAAATAAATAATAATTGACCAACAGAGTGGACTATTACTAGGCTCATTTTTTAAAGAAAGCCTTTTTGTAAAGAGAAAGAGTAATTTAAATGGAACATCGAAAAAGGAAGAGCTTTGTTTATATAAACACAACAGTGCTCCTTATTATTAAAATTCCTTACAAATTTACCACACCACACATACAGAGAGAGAGAGAGAGAAAGAATATACAAATAGTATGTAGCGCGGATTTAATTGTAAGTATTATGTACTTTTATAGGGACAAGATTAACATTAAACTTGATATTTTTTTTTCTATTCATTGTCAATCCTCCAATTCTTCCGTTTGATTACCTCAATTACATTTTCTTCCCTGGAAATTTTTAGAGGCTCACTATATTCAATACTACAAAGGTCAAATAATATGTATGGTTAAAGTTGAATATCCAAAACAAAAAAATCAGCAATATCAGTAAAAGTGCACCAGACTCTACCGACCACAGGATATATCCTACATTTTAAGGTATATAACATACAATGAAGTTAAAGAGCACTATTGCTAGAATACATTACTCAGTAGCTTAAAAGATATATTCCACAATGAATGATATATGCATTCCTTAAGGAAAGCTATTTAGAGAAATTTCTAGCTTTTAATGCAAAATAAATAAAAATGTTACAAACATTATATATTTAGAAAGACTCATAGTATTTCAGAAGGTATTTCGAAAATAGATGCAGGTACATAAATTACTTGGAGACCAACACATAAAGTATACATATATATGTATTATAAAATTCCAAGAATTGTCTAATACATTACAAGAGAAGTTTGCGACTGCTATACTTTGGTGTATTTTTAACGGCAACTCTTTCTATTTGATCGGATAGAGAAAGCATCTACCTAATATTAACTATTGCAAGAGATATACTGTAAATCCAAGCTGTATGGATGTTTATTATAGTTTAAGGAAGACAATTTACTGCCCCATCAATTCGCCACCATTTTCGCATCTTGCCAGCTGGTGAGATAAGCTCGGTATAAGCTAAAGTTTGCTTTTTTTCAATAACGTCCCAAGCTGTAAAATACTTAAATTCTCTACCAGCGATATTCACTTTAACGTCAATCTTATCTATGTCGAAACGCATTTCCATAGCCATAAGTTGATGAGTAGTTGTCTTATTCTCAGCAATCGGAAACTGTGTATCAAAAATAGCAACTAGGTCAATGTCTTCAGTAGTAGGGTATTCTGGTACCGGCTCATCACCGTCGTATGCGTACAAAGCTATCAAAGACCTTTAGAGTAAGTTCATGCAATATAAATATTTAAATAAAGCTTACATATAATCGGAAGACTATCCTTTTTCCAGGTAAGATTCCTAGTAATCCATACTTTATCGTTAACTGGGTACCCTTTGCGTATGTAAACATGGAATTTGTCTTGTGTGGATGTTTTATTGTTATCGTCAAGCTCGTCAGTAGGTGAGCATAGCTTTATGCCATATGTGCGACGTAAGATGCGCCTGGTGATTATCCGACTTTCTTTCTCAAACAAGATCATTCCTTCCATTACTGCTCTATTTCCATTTTTAACGACTTTGATATTCTTGACTCGACTTCCACAAATATCTTTAATCCGTGCCAGAAGATAAGGCGAGCTTCCAAACCCTCCAGTAATAAACATGACGTCCAGGACCCTGCCTCTCAATTGTGTCAATTGTATTTCAATCATGGCCAGTACTTTATTTACTACTGGCTCAAACACCTTAGTGAAAATTTCAGCCACGGTAAATTTCTTGGCTTTACTGGGATTTGGATGCTTGCGAATATATATATCATTAATCTTCTTTATATGCCCAGATCTTTCATCATCGTCAACGTATAAGTATGGCTACCAATAATAGAATAAAATGAGCATGTTATGATCTTAATTAAAATGCTCGAGAGTCTAAGTAGTACCGTGTACTTTATACATGTATGTATGTATCTATGTATTACCTTAAGCTCGTATTTGAATTTCCACATAATGTTTAATAGATCCATTTCGCTGTATTCTGGGTGTCTACATGTACGTTCTCTTAGTAAAGCTTCAAACCGAGTGTCCAAGAAACTTGATCCGCAGGAATGGCCAGTTCCCATGGTGACCTCTTTGAGACCATTTTTTCCCGGTGAGTCGTCTTTCTCAAACACGGCAAGGTCAACAGTTCCACCACCAGCATCACATATCATGTAAAGGCTACCGTGTGCAAGCTTTAGTTCAGGAGACACTCGTTCAGCATACAAAGCGGCAGCAACAGTCTCATCAATAATTGACAGTTTTTTTGGACCGTCATATTTTTCGATTAAACCAGCGAGTACTGCGGCATTTCTCATGATATCCTTGGACTGTTCAGACCACATAGTTGGGACTGCCAGGCAATATTTGTATCTCGAAGGTTCATTGCATTTTGGGTGTCTCTTAGGTATTTGTTCACGAATCTCTAGGCCAATTTGCTTCAAGTATCCAGCAATAACTAAAACATATATATATATATATACTCATGTGGCATTATTATATGCAATTAAGTTATACTTGCGATCGTATATTTAGTCATTACCTTGTACTAGAGTCATATTAGGTGGTAATGGTGGAAGGTCTTCTTTTATGGTCCTGTCTAACCACAGTTTGACTCGACTCACATAATATCCAGAATCGGGGGTTTTCTTGGAGGCAACATCAGCATTAATTCCAAAACAAGCCTTACTATAGTCTACTTTTTTATAAAACATTGTGGATGGATGTTCTTTCTCCTTCAAGTAACAATCAAATCTTTATAAACACACAGTATTAAAGTGAGAAACTAAAATTGTTTCATTGTATGCTTAAAATGCGCAAATACTGCAATCATACTCTCCACGACCATAATTCTGCGCACAATTAGTATGTACGCATTTCCACATGTAGCCAGAATGCGTGGTTCCAAAGTCTAATAATCACACTTCATTATTACTACTAATACTAAATCATCAAAAGAAATCTAGGTATGCAAGACCTCTTACCTATGACAAAAACAATATCATGGTATCCAGAAGCGCCAGTCATTGTGAAAATTATATAACCTCCAGAATATGAAGAAAGGAAGAAGAAAATGTTAAAAAATAGGCTTATAAACCTTATATATATATGTGTGCGTGTGTTTTTTTTTTATATTCCTTGGAACACCTTCTAAAATTGGTATATTAGAGTTTAAAGTATTATATGTATTTTCCTTTGAGACATCTTCTTAAAGGGTAAGATGAGATCAGATGTATCTAACTCCCGTCAAACAAATACTTTAAAGCCATTCTGCTCAACACTATTAGCAAAGGTTTGGGATTAATATATATGTATAGTAGAATTTCTGTATTTGTCTATTGCTTAGAAAGGATCACAATATTAGAATCTAAACAATGATGAGCAGGAATTACCTACCAGTTCAAGGCTAATTACGTATACAAACTGAGAAACATATTTTGTACCATGTTATCGTACACACAACCTTTTGGTCATTGATATGTATGAATTGAGAGAGATGATCAATACTTTCTCTTATAAGAATTACACACGTACATGTATATACTTTAGCAATACAAACCATACTTACTTTAACAAAGGAAAATATTCATAAAGTCTATTATTTTATAATTTTTTTTTTTAGCCAAAAAAAAAACCTTCCTTTTATTATAATTTAAGCATAGGATCAAACCAATAGCCTCCCTTGCCCCCTTTGGCTTTAAACTTTCATAGTTTTAATGTAAAGACATTGTTTTTGGACATCTAATGCCAATTTTAGCCTACCGAAATTGAAAGCTACATTAGCATTTCCCAAGAAACAATAATACATAAACATCCTAAAAAAAGATACTACAATTTAAACTTTTTTTAAGCAGCAAAAAACAAATGTCTGTAACAGCCGCATATTTAGAGACTTTAGTTATTAGCACCAAAATATATAGCCAAAATATTATATTATGTCTAATTTGTATTAAATGTGCCTGGTTGTCAAGCCTATCAATTATAGCTATAAGACAAAAGCTGAGACGCTTTAGAAGTACTAGAGCTCCATGTAAATAATCAATATAATAAGAATATTAGTACTGCTAATACTACCAACAGCAATATATAGCATATAATAACATGCATGCTATCCCTTTCTGAGATCTTTATGAAATTTACAGATGAATACCAAGAAAAAAGAAAGGGAATTTTGCAAACGGTCTAAGCAGAGAAAATATACTTATGAAATATAGCTTTCTCTTTACACTTACACTGACCCATATTTAATTTAAGTATTTTTTAAAATCCCGATTTTTTTCAATGACAATATACAACTTCTTTACATCTTTTTATCATCTTAACGTATAGCTAGAGCTCTGAAATAATTATGAGTAATATATATTAGCTATGTGAATAGGTATATGTAATTTATTAGAAAGTTTAATAGTGGGTATGGAATCCATTATTTTTTCTAAGTTCTTTGATTCGATTTGGCATTGACATGCAATGTGCTTTCACTACTTTCTTCGATATTTTTTTCCATTCTTCTTGAATAGGTCTGGCCAACGAGTGTGAATTCGTTGGCTTTACCCTTCTAGCTCTCAGCTGGCGTTCCAAGTATGCCCAAATGTTTTCTATTGGGCTCAGATCAGGGCTGTTTGCTGGCCATGTCATCACTGGCAGATTCACCTCTTCTTTGTATTCTTTTGCCAAAATACCTTTATGGCAGGGTGCATTATCTTCTTGGAAAATGAACTCGCCATCTTTCCTTTGCTTAAGGCGTCGAAACCAGGGCATAAAATGAAGTCGTAAGAGTCTTATGTACTTCGTCTGATTTAGCGTGCCATCGACAATTACAAGTTTTCCCACTCCACCAGCCCAAATGCACCCCAGACCATCCCTGAGCCTCCTCCGCCTTGTACTCTTGGACGTACATAGCCTCTTCTATATTTCTGTGCTGGAGTGCGCCAAACACGCACATTTCCTGCCCTTGGATAAACCATGAATCTGGACTCATCACTCCAGATTACCCGATTCCACTGTTGATTGCGACGACGAGCATCTCTTGCAAACTTTAACCTGTTTTTTTATGTGCCTTTCCTTTAGCAAAGGCTTCTTTGCAGCAACACAAGAGCGTAAACCAATATTTTTTAAGGAATTACGAACAGCATCCCTCTTGATGGGTACACCTGAAGATTCCTGAATTTCAGCTGTAATCATGTCTAATGTTGCAGTTGGGTCATTGCGCGCAATATTTCCCAGAGCTCTCAAATCACAATCATTCAAGAGAACAGGTCTCCCTTCACGTTTTTTGGTAAGGGCAGTACCCGTTTTCTTCACTCTCTCAATGGTTGTTGTCACTGTCGTGTAGGGTAGCTCATACTTGCGTGCAATCTTAGCCATGGGAATTCCAAAGTCATAAGCGCCCACAATCTTGCCTTTCATGTAATCTGAAAGTTCGGGAATCTTTTTACGAGATTGTTTAATGATTTTAGGAGACATGAGAAGATTTGATTGAGAAAAAGAATGAAAAAATAAATAAAAACAACAATGGGTGCTTTTTCTCAAAATTTCCTTTTTGGTAATATACGTAAACTTATTCAAGGTCAGTGTATTGTTCGTGTCATACTCATCATTTCGAAGTATAGAGCACCTGTGCTAATATAAGCCCAATGTTTGTGACAGCTGGTTACTATTCAACGTTAAAGATAAGTACAAGACCAAAGGGTTTACTCTATAGACTATTGTTGGGAAAGAGATAACTTGTGTACAATATCGTAAGAAATAAAGCAAAAGGACGACTCTAATAAAACAAATTTGAAAACTTTTTTTAGGGCGTTTAAGAATTATTTTAATGTTGAATTTTTATAGAGTTGAATTCTTCTTACTTTTACAAAATAATCTTATGATATATTATCCAATATAAATAAATATTTATAAAAGATAGAGAAGTATGCTGCTTTATATGATCTTTTATCTTGTATTTAATTATAAATGCTTAATTAATCAAATTAATCAAAAACTAACCCCAAATATATATAATCATTTAATTTTATACATTACTTCACGCACAGTCTCTGCCTTGTCAATTGGGTCAACACCACTATTTTCAATGGCAATGGTTTTGGCAACATTTTGTTGGAAATTAAGAATGTCGAATAATGTGGCAAGCAATTCAAACATCTTGATCCATCCCATACGCCCAGAAAATGATCCAGGAATCTCTGCTGATCGCCGTTCTTTGTGGATGTAAGCTCCTGGCTCCTCTGGATTTAAAGACGTTGTTGAAAGGGTTATTACTTTGGAAATTACTTGAATGGAAAATGTCTCCGCCCGACAGAGGGTGGCAAACCTTGCAAATTGGTTATTTCGCAAGGTGTTATCCAGAAAGCCAATAGAGCTGTGCATATTCTTTAATATGTCGTCTCTCGCGTGGGGCCCAATATCAATGTCTTCACGACTCGTGTTGTTTATCACTAAGACTGGATTTCCTGCGGTGTCATATCCAAGTCCATCGTGGTATGGTGTCGTCTCACTATCAATTTCTTCAGGCTCTTCAGAATCTTTTTCATTATCCAAAGATTGTTCATCTACAGCAACATCACACCACTCAAAGCCAATAAGATCCGTTTGGCTTTCCAAGACCTGGAAGATAGGAATCACTTGGTCTATCAAGAATTTCAGATCAGACTTTGATTGAAATATTGGGCTTCGACAGCATTTGCTTGAGAAATCTGTTAGTAAGAACTGGATCATTCGAACCAATTTCTTCTCATCCTCTGACCAAGAGTTGCTTAGCGGATGTGACCATAGAAACTTTGGCAAGTCTTTTAAAGAGTTGTCCAAAGCAGAGCATAAGAAGCGGAGAGCACCTGGATATTTGTTCAATGTTTTCAAGTTTGCTTGATCCTCAAGTTCTTGGTTTACAATTTTTCTCAGACTATCTGGCAGAGTTGTATTATAGTCAGCCAGGATAGTCACCACTGGGGAAAGTTCTGTAATTGTTTCAAGTGGCAGCCTAGGTTTGTCAGGATTATAACTTTTCATGGTCGCAGGGTGGAAATCAAGCGTACTCTGGCCGTACGTGAGTGAGATCGTCTTTAAACGCTTGTATGTATTAGTATTTTCTTCTTTCTTGGGTGTCTCATGCACTTGATTTTCACGCTTGGATGTGCTAGACTTCTCTTCATGATCTTCAGGCTCTTCTGCCGTTACTTGTGGCAGATGCACAGCAACGTGTGATTTTAGCGCGTCAAGTTCAACAAAATGCTCAAGGCAAGAAGGACATGCATGATGAGTTTCGATATCTTTTCGGCTCTGCTTCTTTTCATAAGAAACATAGATTGTTGTAGATGTGTTTCTGTATCTTGTTTTAAGCGTACGTCCAGGAAGGTAGATGTCATGACCTATTAGATGTCTTCGAAATTTTTGTGCGGTAATAAAATCTCCCTTTTCGCACAAGAAGCAATCATTGGATACGAATATAAACTTTGCAGTTGTCATTGCTGACTGATGCCAAAAAAAAACTATGTAAGACGCCTTCCGCTATCTTCTTCTTTTCTCTCTCTCTCTCAAAAATCAAGATTATGTGGCGAGAAACCTTGATGACGTACAGTATACCTCAATCTATATAAAGAATTTGTCCTACGAGCACACTCACACTTACATTAACACCAATGTTATCTCTCTATAATTCTAATTAGCAGTTGGCTCACAAAAATATGTGTGCGTATGTTTAACGGATCAATTTATTATGTATACCTAAATCTAAGCTGTAGGGCGAGTGTAATGAATGTGATTTGGTGTATTCTTAAATGATATGACATAAAAGAAAGTAATTGGGTTTTTAAGCTAATAAGCATTGAAAATTAAGCTTTGTGTACATATTCTACATGACTTTTCTGTTTAATTCTTTCAAAAAATATTAAAAGTATTATGCATTTGCAACACAGGTGAATTACAACCACAACTTTATGTACCGCTTAATATGCAGCTCGTAAACGCGATCTTTCTCTCTCTACCTCTCTCTCTTTGTGTGTGTGTGTGTGTGTATGGGAGGGATTTTTTTCTTGCTGTAATCCAGAAGCGTATATTGATGACGCAAAAATATTATTTTAAATACCGAGTACACTGGTTCATATAAACTTGATATTTAACATTGCTGATTTTAACCCAACTTGCATCATGGATAATCATGCACCCTTAGCAAAGCGAATAAAACTATCGCTTGAACCTGGAATTGAACAACCAGCTGTAGACATAACAAATTCAGGCCATGAGATCTATAAAACGTACACACACACACATACATACATACATGAACATATTTACCTACAAATAAAAAGAAAAGAATAAGATTATATAAAGACATACATCAAAAAAGCAAAACTTTTCTTCTTATTCCTCTTCTTTTTCTTTCTATTATATATACATAAATATATATATGTATACTTCTTCCTTTTTTTGAAATTGCTTACAAATAAGCTGATCGAAATTTAAATCTACTAGGGAACAATCTCTCCCAGAAAAGTTGATGCAAAATGTGGATCGAATCTGGATGGAACGAGGCGATTGGCGCGATTTATCAGAATCCGATCTTAAAAAAGCTATTGAATCTAAAGACACAGAAGAAGATCAGGCCCAGACGCACGAAAACGAAGCAGACCAAACTACACAACCTACACTAGTGCCTACACCCGGATTTGATATTGTCAAATTGAGAGAGTCTGTATTGAACAAGTTATTGTAAGAAGTGCTGTTTTTTTTCCCTTCTTCTTCTTCCTCTTCTCTCTCTATTTCTATCATTGTTTCTGCTATCATTACGCACAAGTAATCAGCTTTGGAGAACAAATATGCCATGTCATATACAGAAATCGAGTTGAATTAATGATATAATAATAATATTAATTTTTTTTTCAAGTCATGCAAAAAGTGAAATTGATGTGGCTTTGGATGTTATAAACATCTTGGCTACTCAGAGTCGACCAGGAGCTGCTGTAAAAGATCTTGTTCTTCCACCGGGATCATTAACAGCAACATATGTGTCCAAACCAAAAACAACGCTCAAAGCACAATTGGAAGCAGTTCAACTGACGCTAGGTTTAAAACGAAAGGTAAGCTAATCTAAGCTAAATATATATATTATTATTTTTTTAAGAAAAAAAGCGTAAAGAAGAATGTGGTTGTACACATGTACAAATCTACATATAAATTATACATTATACATGTATCTATATATTTACTTTGGATCGGGAAATATTGGATTTCACAAAATATGCTCATTTGTACAGCAACAAAAAACAGCGTCTGCTTATCTCAAAGCAAGCGCATCCAACCTTCGAAAATTAGTCGAAAACGAAAATTCGTTTTGGGAGGAGGCTCTAGATTTGAGACGCAACCATTGGTTGATGCAAGCCAACAGCTCTCCCCCGATTCCCGGAATGACAGGAACAGGACCAACCTACCTGGTTCAATATGGATTTACAGATGGTGTGTTTGTATTCTGTGATACAAAATAACTGCAAAGAATATGATACTTACATTATGTAAAAAAAAAAACAAAAAAAAACAAACAAACAAACAAACAAACAAAAAGTTGGTTCAGACTTTAATGAGTCTTCGTTGGGTGATCTTGACCGAGCAAGTACAGCTGAAAGTGAAGAAGGATCGGCAAAGATGGCTCTTTCATTGCCACACAGCGAACCAAAAAAAATAGTAGTGCATGTCAGTCAACGTCAAATGGGATCCCTTGGCCTCAACTTTGATGTCTTTTCAGAAGGTATTCTTGGAATGACAACGAGCTCTAGATCTCAATCACAAAAAGGTAACTTGGCAATATTATTTCAATATTCAATAAGGCATACCGATTTCTCTCTCTTTTTTTCTCTTTCTTTTATGATATTTTATTAATATTCAACATTACTTTCCAGACACAGCTGGGCCTTTCAACTTTCACAGTCCTTCCAACCAAATACAAAAACAGTTACTTGATGCTCAGGCAACCATATTTGATGCCGAATTATTTGCAGACGTAAGAAGGCAAGGGGGCCATTAGAGAGATTCCTTTTATAATTGTTATTATTTCTTTTTAAAAAAAGAAAGAAAGAAAGAAATGTAAATGTAAATGAAAGGAATAATAGACTGACGGGAGACGTAGATTTTATCAGAAGCACAAACATTTAACAGCGACATTCGAATGGCAGACGACGAAATGATTCTCACGATTGGTGGCCAAATCGATGTATCTATCAAAAAGGTATCTGGAAGTATACTGTCAACCGAGCCCAGAGTAGAACGTGTGACGACGCAACAGATGGCAGGCCAAACGATCGAACTCTGTTTGCGACTGATGCTTATCCAGCGCCATCGCTTCAACATCTGGAAAAGCAGAGCACGTATACTTTCGTCTAGCCGGAAAGTACAGCACCTCTTGGCGTCTATCGGAGAACCTTCTTCGGTTGGGCCTGCTGCTGTAGGTTCCATTAATGCAACCAGCAGCCACCCTGTCGGCTCTATTGTTCCTGCTGCCGTGAATGCCGCCACAGCTGCAAATAATAGTAGCGGTAGCAGCAATATTAATAGTAATATCAGTAATAGTGGCACTGGTAATGGTAATCCCAATGCTTCTTCTGCTGGTGCTGGTAACTCTGGCATTACCCGTTCAGGACGACCTCAGCAAGCCGGTCTTGCGTCTTCACAGCGACCCAACACACGCGAAACTCTTCCTGATATTCCCGTTCTCTCGCCTGTGCTGTCAATGTCCAAATTCTGGGTTTTGTTTGACCGATTACGCCACGTGGTGTATAATACGATTGATCCACTATGTGGAGAAGGTGGTATTGGCCTCACAGTGCATTTCAAGACTCAGAATGTGTTATTACAGCCCAAGGCCAATGTGAACCACACAAGCTATGATATATATCCTAGTTATGGAGACATGGGATTCTGTTTGTCTGTCAGTTTTTTGAAAGGGTAAATAATGTAGCTAAAAAAATACTTGGAAGAAAATGACAAAAGATAATTTATTATGGGAAATGAAATTAACAAATTAACAAAAAACATATATATATATATATATGTAGACCTTCTCTTCAATTTGTTCTGAGCCAACAGGGGACCATAACTGTGGTCATGCCTCAAAATACGGTTGTCCTGACACAGGTGTCAGAGTTTGAGGCTCTTTTGTTACGAGAAATCACTCTGATGTGTTTAGAGATCGTGTGCGAAGAATGCAATGCGGTCGTTCGCCAATCTGGACCTTACCTGGATTCAGACAGCAGTAGCAAGCTTATGTTTGGTTGGAAATTAGATGAAGTGGAAGAAACTATTCACGGTTATTTGTGGTGGGCAACACAATCAAAGAGTGCCAAGGATTCACATGTGTGGAGAGCAGTGTAAGAAAAAAAAAGCAGATATATAGACCTCAAACTAAACCGAACCAAACCAAACCAAATCAAAACAGCCGTAAGCAGCAAGTAACTTGTGCTTTTTTTGTATTATATTATATTTGGTTTGGTTGGGCTGGGTTACTTGTCAAGTCTAATATTACTCACTTATTTGAATGTCTATATACCGCTATATTATAGTCAGGTTCGGTTGATAAAGACTTGTGGGTCAGGGAATATGGAGAACAAACCAGCCTATTCTCTTCAATTCCGTGTGGATCCACTTCCAGCCACCGCACTTCACCCCGCTGCTCCAAAACTAGTCCGATCGGTTACTCTGGCACGATCGTTTAGTCAAACCGAGTCTATTGCTCAAGGTTGCTCCTCTCTTACTTTCCGTGAGCGTGTCCGTAGGCTGGTTATCTCTATGATTGAGATGGGGTTCCCTGAAAATGTAATGTCTAAATAATTTGTAGTTTCAAAAAAAAAAGAAAGAAAAACATCACTATCATCTACCCAACTCCCCCTTTTTATTTTTATTTTTACTTTTACTTTTAATTTTGGTGCTTTTGTATTGTGCATAAAAGAGACTCGTTGTAGAAATGCATTCTGGTTGTGCGTACTAGTTGAACTGAGCATTCCTTCTGTCAGTAGATGGTTAGTGAACTATTCATTAAGGATGGGTGCTACTGACCAGAAAATATTTCAAAATAAAAGCAAGTAGAAGGAAACCCATGTTTGGTTGTATTAAACTATATATATATATATAGAGAGAGAGAGTAAATATGCAATGTAGTTGTTGTTCTTGGTTGTCAGACTGGGTTGTGAGTCTATTGAATTTGTTACTTTCCCAATGAATTGAATTGAATTGAAATGACTAATAAAACATACCGTTTTAGCTCTAATGAACAATGTATTGATTATTATTATCACTATCATTTGGGGTAATGTTTTCCAATCGATGGGATACAACTATTATCATTATTGTACGCCATAGCTTATCCCACAAGATCTGATATAAATATATGTATATGTATATAATAAAGGTCTTAATTCTCTCCTTCTATTTGAAAATTAAAGAAACATCATCTCATTTGAAAGTTGTACTTTGTCAAACAGCAAAGAATTTGTTGTTGTTATTGTTGTTGCTTTTTCTGTACAAACTTCTCACCCCCTTATTTAAATACAGAGACACAGACATAGGCACATATATACCGTATAATATCATATCATATCATATCATATCATATCATATAAAGACCAAACTAGACCAAACCAAATAGAAAAAGAAAAAAAAAGGAGGGAGAAGGGGGAAAGGGGGAGTACTCTTTGGTATCATATTTAATCATCATTTCCGGCATGGAACGTTCCTTTCAACAGGAGATCTGCATTTAGAAACGCTGAGGAAAGTAAAATCGAGTTGGCATGATTACAAGAGTAAAATAACAGGAGAGACAAGGAGACATATCTTTGTAGACCCTATCTATCTAAGATGGTGTTGTGTTCGAACCAAAAATAATAAAAAGAAAGATGTTTGATTGATTAATTCATTCATTCACTCATTCAGACTCTCGGATCTCATTTTAGGCTATTCAATGCTCAATGCTCAATGCTCAATGCTCAATGCTCAATGCTCTGTTTCGTTCTGCTTTAGGGCCAGGGGGTTCAACTACGGCTGAACATTACCCATTAATCACAATTGACCAAGAAAGAATTTATATACATCTTATTGTTAATTCTAATGATACTTGAATATATATATATTTTTAATTAACATTGGATATCTTTATCTATTAAGAATTGTGTGTGATATCTTTGGCTAAAGACTTGACATACCTCGTCCACAGTCATATATATATATATAAATGAATGAATGAATGAATGAATGAATGAATGAATGTAGCTTGTATTAACGTATTGTTACAAGTCCCATTCGTTGTCTATATAAAAAATAATATAAGAATAATAAGAACACAAACAATAATCTGTATCTCCCTGTCATTCATTTCTCCTCTCCACTGGACCGTGCGTTACCTTTTTATTGTTGCTTTACAGATTACATATCGCGGATTATACATTACAGTTTTATCTATCTACTTTATTTTCAAATAATAATAATAATAATAATAATAAAATAGGTGTTGTTATTGTGCTCAGCATCAATTTCACAATATGGGATCAGGAGAGTTAATAATACAAGAGGACGCCAAGAGCACATTATTATTATTATCATCATCTTGTGAAATACCCACTTCCTCACCCGCGGATGCAGTGGCAGTGGCAGTTGAAGTGGAAGTGGAAGTGGACGAACCAGAGACACCAAACGATTCGGCTTTTCACACACCTTATATGGGCCCTATGATCACTCATCGAGGCTCCGAAACAACAATGAACCTAACAAGCCATTTGTGTACCAGTCAGAGCTTTGGCACTCTATCCTTTTACCATCTAACGGACACAGAGCCATTGCCAGAACTCTCTTGCTCGGAATCTACCAGCCATCCCGCGACAAGCCAGCAATCCCACCAGGCCCAGACTATCGATACCCCCGATCCTCCTTTAGTTCTGTCACCGTATCCGTCTCTTTCCCCGTCCTTATTTCCATCCTCGAATTCATCTCCAGTTTTACATTCTCCCCCTCCCCATCCTCCTCCACCGCCACCACCACCGCATTCACCAAAAGCATTATTGCCACCTTTACATAATACACAAACACAAACACCAACACCAACACCAACACCAACACCAACACCAACACCAACACCAACACCAACACCAACACCAACACAAACAGCAACAGCAACAGCAACAGCAACAGCAACAGCAACAGCAACAGCAGCAGCGCAAACTCAAACTCAAACGAAAAACCAGCTTTCACACTCCCTTTCACTTTCACGTTCACTTTCACATTCACTTTCACTTTCTCATATTTCAATACTTTCGACCCAGTCAGGCTCCCAGGATGTGCTACAGGTTCCACTTGCTGCTAGAACCAAAAGTGTTTCCCGCTCCCGAGAGGTTAAATTAGACATGGGCTCTAGTTTAAGCCTTCCGACAAACCTTCATGGTTCTCTGACCCTCAACTCAAATGTGTCTTGCCTGACAGGGTTTTCGGGTCAAACCTTGATGAATGCACCATCCCAAACCCAACTACACCAACAGCCACACTCACACTCACACTCTCACTCTCACTCTCACTCGCGTTCACGTTCACGTTCACGTTCGCGCTCACGTTTATACGTGCACCAACAATCACAATCACAATCACAGCCAGAATTATATCTACCACGGGGCGATCAGTCAAAGGCTTGTAGACTATACTCATCTTGTTACCAGCTCAACAATTCGTCTGCCGCAGACTCTCTGTTTTCTATCCTGTCTTCGCCATCAAAACTTAGTCAGTCGTGCCCACAATATGTATTCAACCCACCCAACACATGTCTTGATCTGACAGCAGACCAGACGGACATTAAGGATCCTGATTTTGGATCGATCAAAAGACGTCCATCCCGACGTGGAGTGTGCAATATTGTGACAATGGTGCTTGTGGCAGGATTGATATTGTTTTTGTTTGTTGGCTACCCAGTATCACTCTATCTAGCAAAGCAAAAAACAGGGCACCACAAAAATTAACTGATAGTAGAATACAATATAATACAATACATATATAATAATAATAAAAATATTAATATTAATAATAAAAATGAATCCTTGCTTTTTATTATTATTATTTTTATATATTTAACATCACAGCAAATATATAATTATATATATATATATATATATATATATAATTCAAAATTATTAAACATCCAATGTCTAGACATGCTAAAGTAGTATATATGCACTCTAAAGTTTCCTGTTTTCCGTAATATTCTATTGTCAGTAACAGGCACAAAAGAAGAAGAATAGAATCGAACACAGCTAGACACAAGAGGTAGAAATATAGATAGTTAAATAAACAAATGGACAATTCTAGAGAACAATAAGCCCAAACAAACAGGGGACTGTTGGAAGTACAAAGTACAAAGTACAAAATACAAGGTACAGAGTGGTAACTTGTATATGTGAAACTTTGAGTGTGAATGAATGAATAAATAAATTTTACTTTATTTTTGCACATGTGTCAAATATATATATATAAACGCATGTATAGATCATATAGATAAATTTTGAGTAGAGTTGAGTCTATTGGTGTTTGAACCAACTTGATATCAAATAGAGGATGTACTACGGTAGAAGCAAGTTGTACAAAGAAATAGAAGAGTCTCATATGTTTCAATTGGTGTCCTTTATTCCACAAATAGGAGGCCCCTTTTATTAGTATTAATTATTTTATTTTATTTTATTTTCAAAAGGAAGAGTGTGTGGTGTATGGCATTAAGAGTATCAAGTAATGAAGATGCAAACAATTTGGTCATATTGATCATCATTATCATCATTGTCATTCTGTATACTAGTTGTCTATGCAATTTAGATCAATTATTGGTGTAGATTACACATCAAACTGCATGTACTGCATTTGTTTCTGATTTTAGCTTTAACTTTACAGAACAATAAGGACAATAGGAACAATAGGAACAATAAGGTCTGTAACTTGTTTCCTTGAATTGAAATAAAAGCTAAAATGTCTACATTTATACTCGTAAATTTTACTATTAACTTGCAACCCAAGCTATTACTTTTATGTCTGAGGAAAGAATCAATGAACAATTATCTTGGGCTCTTAGTACCTTGTAGGTTGAATTGAGCTGAATTGGGTAAAGTTATCCTGTCCATAGAAATCTATAGATTTGATCATTGAATTTCTTTTTATTTACATTGTGTTATTTAGATTGACAGCCATGCCTTTGTAATTTCTACAAACCAAATCTTTCTCTTATTAATCTTTCATTTGCTTGGATCAATTTATGAATTGGCTATTGATACACTTTTCAAAAATGACATTACTAAAATGCAATACAATTTAGTACGATAGGATAGGATAGGATAAAATACTAATTATCTTGACTCTAATTTGTAAACCGTGTGACTGATTGCTAAAAACTCCTTTATTTCTATACTATAAACATAGTGCACTCACTATTAGAACGTAATGCTTGGTCTTTCTATGTGATTCTTTTTCGTTCTTTGTCTATAAGATTATAGAGATTAAAAAGGATACTAAGGAAAGAGTAGAAAGGGGCTATATGGGCCATACGATTTCATGTGTAGTGAGTTTGTACGTTAATGGTTAGTCCAGTGAAGGAAGTAAGGGAAGCTAATTTGTAAGAGATGTAATGATTTTAATCTTTCTATTGTCAGTAAGCGTAAAAGTCAATAAATCAATAATTATAAAACTCTATTTAATTTATTTAGGTTAAAGTGTTGTTGTAGCGTATTATATACTGTAGAATGAACAAATGAATAAGTAGATGGTCAGATGAAGACATGTGTAATTCGGAGTACCATGCGAAAATATTGACCTAAGAAAAGAAAGGACACAAATGAGACCATTTTTATTTATTTATTTAAACAATTAATATGTAATTATTTCTCTTACTTATTATAAGTAAGAGAAAAGAAGCACTTTCTTGTATTTCATTATTTTAGAGTTGAAAGAAAGACTTTCTTAAACGCTTTTATCTAATGACGTGAATTATGGATGAGATCATAGAAGAAAGAATATTCTGACCTTAATAACGCCCTTTCTTTCTTTTTACTGCTGCTGTTACTACTACTATTGTTGTTGTTTTTGATGTTTTTGTGGTTCATTGCTCATAAACACACATGTAATGTTTAGGGAGAGGAAAAGAAAATGATTATTAGATACAAGATGTGGTTACAATATGTTTCAGTCATTTGTTTGACTCTACTTATTCAGCCCAAATTTTTGCAAGTCAATTCAATTCAATTGAACTCAACCAAACTTTATTATTATTATTATTATTATTATTATTATTATATATATATACTTGCTGGTAGCACATGTAATGGAATATCACACAAATGTCCCTTGTATCTCTCTATATATATATTCACTGTGGGTATATATTTTATATACATATAAAAAAAAGCCATCAGTCGTTTTGATAGAGAAAGACAGGGTTGTATTTCATATGTTTATTAAGGCTGTGGTAATAAGGTATATGCATGCAAGTAACTAAGTAACTAATCATCACCACTACATATATATATATATATATATATAAATATAATAGAAAGGCTTCATGCACGCAGGTTCATGAGGTCCACACTTCAATTCGGACAGCTGGATCCAATACACGATCTACACGGAGACATAAGATAGATAAAAGAGTAAAGCCATATGATCAAAATAATCAATCAATCAATAGATTTACTTGGTGATTAATTATAGCTCTTATATATATATAAAAGAATAATAAAAATCAATGAATAAATGAATGAATGAATTGATGTGCAAAAAGGAAAGGTTTATATACAAATCCCCATCTATGGTCACATACATACATTTATACCTTTATTTTGGCTTATCTTGGAAAGATGTATAGCTTCATACTTCGGTACGATGCCGATAATTTTCTTTTTCTTTTTCTTTTCCTTGAATTGAATTGAATGGTTTTATTGAGAGCCTATTATTTTATATCTATCTATATATATTATGTATTGTATTTTGGTTGTCATAAGGTCTTTATGGCAGATGTGTAGCACTTCGGCTAAGCACCGATGTGAGAAACAGTTATGGCAACATGAGCAAGCCTATATATAAGAGGTAGATTTCTTATTGCATACACACAGTGAGAGAGAGGGAGAGAACTCATCTAAACACATGGTCAGACAATAAGCACTTGCAGAAAAGCGTATCACTAAAATAAAATATAATAAAATAAAAGGTGCGTATAAGTATATTGGTGTTCGGATGGATCGGTTGGGGGCTGCCGGAACAAGCTTTGGTTAAACATAAGAAAAAAGGCTGTAGTGTATAACATAAAAGGACATTTCTCTAGTTGGACTAAAAAATAATCCAAATTAGGACTTGATGTAAACATCATACCAAAAAATATTTTTTTTATTCTATTATCTTGTCAAACTCTGTCTTCAAACGGACCTGCCGTTTTGTCGATCTATATGGCTCACCTAATTATCAACCATTACACAAGAAATACAAAATAGATATATATCTTTAATGTCTTGTGTCTTTTCATTAGACTTCCTTTCTCTCTCTTGTTATATACATATACTTCTTCTTATTTTTATCTCATTTTATATATAAAATATATATTATCATCATCATTATCACATCCTTAATTATAACTCATCAAATTTATCACCATGGCTCTCGATTTTTTATCAAGCGACATTATCTTTCCTTCAGACTCAAATGAACCAAAGCTCTCGGCTTCCTCATTAAAAAAGATGCCCCAACCAGTCGATTGGGCTCTCCACGACTACTACAGCACAGTTCTCGAGAAAGCACACACCCCAATTCAGTCCCTCACAGATCTCTGCAAACTCGAACCCGTCACCTCAGATGAAATGACCGAAAAGGCATTCTATGCATCTGTCGGGTCCAAGGTCGCCGCCCTACCCTTCTTCTCTCTCTCCCAGAAGCAAGACGAAAAGGCCATCATCCTGGCCCTCGCCAGTCACCTCAAACCTGTCGCTGCTGCCTTGGCCAAATCTGCCACACCTGCCCCTATGATGGTCATGCCAGACCCTCAATCAGATCTACGCGCTGCACTGTGTGGAGCATTAGAATTGGTTGAAAACGACATGCAACGCAACGTACACGACACATTCTTACCCTTACCGCAGGTGCTGGACACCAAGCAGAAGCGAGACAGCTGGAACTGGAAAACTGAAATGCTTCAAACCAAACTACATAGCCCGGTCAACCTCAAACAGACCCGCGAACCCCAGTCTTGGGAGAATGACAGTGACTTTGGGTTTGCTGATTACACAAACCACAATCTTCTCCATATCAATCCCAACTCTCCTTCTCTTGGCTTTGCTAAGATTGATGAGGACCCAGTCTTGCTAGACTCTTCAATCAGTTCAGCAATGTCTTCCGAAATCAGCACAAGCGATCACGACGATCACGACGACGACCAAGAGAACGACTTTATTCCACCTCAGACTCTAATCTCCTCCAGATCTTCTGTGTCTGCTGTATTCCCAGTCACACAAGAGCCAAAGAAGGAGGTCATGGCGCCCATCGTTGCACAGACCCTAGAGTCCACTCCAGAACCAATTGCAATCCAAAAAGCCACACTTCTAACCACAGCCAGTACAGCCAGTACAGCCAGTACAGCCAGTACAACCAAGGTTAATGCTTGGAAGAACTTTGTCGACAAGGTCAAGAATATTGCCAAGCCAAACAATTCCAAGCAATCTCCTTCTACTACCAAGAAATGCCTTCGCTTCTTCCAACGCCGTTCTTACTAGACTCTCTTTATTTTATATATTTATATATAATATCCAACCACAAAAAAAAAGAAAAAAAGGAAAAGAGGAATTTCCCATTCACACCCATCAAATACAGCCTCAATCACAATCACAATACCTTTAGTTTTATTCCTTATACACACTACACATAGACAACACTTGCTCAATATATAACACACATACAATCTTTCTGCTGCTGTTGTTCTTACCTCTTTGTAAATATTCACCTTTCCTTCTTATTCCTTTCTATACACTTGTTTGCATTCCATTTAAAGAGTGCCAAAACCAAAACCAAAATACTAAAAAAAATATAATGTTTACTCCAAACACCATTTTACTTTTTCCTTCTATTATTTGATGTAAATAAGTATCTATTTTGATCCTTTTCTTTCTCTTTCTTTCTATGCAGTCTAGTAATAAAAAAAAAAGTCCAGTCAATTAATATAATATAAAAAGACATTTAAGTTTTTCTTCAATAAAATACACATAAAAAAAAGATGCTTTTAATTAAGTGATCAACTATTGTTATTATCAGAGTCAGAATATTCAAATATGGGGATGACCGCGAACCCTTTTAACGGCTATAGTACATAGCATAATTATGTACTTGATCTGTACATCTACTTTCTTTTTTATTTAAAAAAAATTAATTGATTGATTATAATGGTAGGGAGCCAAATATCTTTATTATTTTCGATTCTGAACAACAACAACAACAACAAAGGAATAATCTTAATAGACTTTCACACAAAACATATAATAAAAATAATAATAAAATTACAAGGGACCTTTGGATTCTCATTAATAATAATAATAATAGAAACCTTAAAAAAAAATACAAGGGCTAGAAAGACAGAGAGTATTATCTCTATCTATCTGCACCTTTCGTCATAGTTATTGTATGTGAAAAATAAATAAATAAATAATAAAAAGACGGGGGAAGCTGAGTGGGGCGGGGGCTTATACACATAATGCATGTAGATGTGTATTTCATTATTTTTAATATCGTACTACTTGTACGATAGTTTCACATTGTACGTCCTTCCATGTTGAATATTACTTCCAGTTGTCCATATTATTATTATTATTTTCTTAGTTCTTAGCACACTATAAACACACTACACACAAAGAATAGACTTTAATAAGGAAAGGACAGAGAGTTAAAAGAGTTAAAGATAGATAGATATCATTATAATATTAACAAGTCTTATTTTATTTTTGGGTCTTTCAAATGGGCTGATTTGCAGAAAGAGATTTATACATGTCTGTCTAGATTTACCTGTATATCAAAAGTCAATTTTTAACACTCTTGGTTAGCTGGTTGTATCGGTTTTATCTTTTTAGTCAAGAATAATAATAATAATAATAATAAAAGGATGGTCTGTCTCTCTCTCTATACTCTAGTCCTTGTTTTCATTCTCATTCACCCACTCTCTTTTGACGCTGCTCTTGTTCAACTGTGACACAGATACACAAGAAAACAAAAAAGCCGGCGGTGGTTTCCATATTATTAAGAACAAACATTTGGCATTTAGTGTAACAGACTGTCTTTGTATAGGCACCCAAAGAAAGAGAGAGAGAGAGATAGGGAGAAATGCCACAGATAATACACAATAATGATATTACCATTAGCTGCAAGTAAACAAATAAATATAATGTAACATTTCATCACTAAATATATACATAAAAGTACATATTTAAGATTCACAATTCAGTCATTACAGTATTATGATTACAATTACAATTATAATTATTATTATTTTTTTGGTTTTAAGATTAAATTTACTATCATTATTACTATTACTATTATTATTATTTTATGTACATATATATATGTGTACAAGTGTCCAATTGCGCGGTGGGCAAGTGTTTAATGTAAAGTGTATATAAAAAAATTCAAGGTTTTGAAGCAAGAATACATAGATACATGCATATGTTAAAACGTGCGTGGGATGATCTTATCGCACTAGACGTCACGACTTTCGCATGCCAAAAGTCCATGTTAGTTTTAGCACCAAACAAGAGCCTTTTTTTTTTTTCTTTCCTTTTTTAGTGTTAGCAAGGACATCATTATTTATATATATATGTATACATTTACATAATTATATTTCAAATATAGATCCAATTTTGATTCAAAAGGGTCGATTCCTTAAATAATAATATTATCAAAGAGTCCCAGTAGATTGGGTTTGGATACAGCTATATAGTCTGTGAATATTTATACTTATATATCCATACATAAATGACTTAATAAACCAGTATATCACCATAGCAATATATCAATTAATAAATAAATAAATAAATTGATTTATCACCATGACAAAAAAATATAGCAATACAATACAATATAAATATAAATATTAACTAGTTAATGTAAAAGCATTGATAAAAAGCATTATTTTTTTTGCCACTATGATGCAAGACCAGCTAATTGGGAAAAGAGAAAGGTGCACAGGTTTTTCTTTCTTTCTTTTTTTTTACTTGTCAATTATTGACTATGTTGATCACTGTACTTGTTTTAGATCAATCCACTAACCAAGTTTAAAATTACCTTGTCAATTTATACTGCATACAACATAGTACACTGTACTTTAGTGTAAGAAAATAAACCAAGCCAAGCCAAATCCGACCCATTGGTTCTAAAAAGAAAATCATCTTCCATCTTAATATCTATCTACTTTAACAACAAGTCTCTCATCATCAAATTCCACTCAAATAGTTAGCAGCCTTGATGTTCTTGGATTTCCAATTTTTTATATATTGACAAATTATATGCAGAAAAACAATACACCAAATATATAGATATATAGATAGATAGAAAAAGACTATTGAATGTAATGATTATCAATAGTGCGAGTATTTATTAAGGATTCAATGCATATTTTATTGTATAGTGAATAATTGTACAATCTGTTTTCAAAAAAAAAAAAAGTATCATGTTACTTTGTTCACCGGATACAAAGTGCTACAGATATGGATATAATAGATATACATCTTGATTATATAGATCAAATATCAGTTTTATCGACTTACAAATACATTGATCTTAAGAGCACCCGTAGCAGTAACATTTCCAACAGCATGTATTTTATTGGCCAATTTCAAAAACACGGCTTTAGATTTCAATCGTTTTTCTTTAAATCGAATAATAATAGTATATAATAATCCTTAAAAGATATCCTAAAAATTATTCTCACTACAAAGCTCATAGTCTTGAAAGCATTCAACTTGTATTCTTTTATATTAAAAATAAAATGATAATAATACTAATAATGAATCTACTAGTGAAAATTATATCAACTAGTATAATTATCTAAACGATTCTTTTATTATGTAACTAAAGTTTTACTCTCAATTTTCTTTTTCTTTTTACTGCTCTCAACTTCTGGCGTAGGTAATGAGCACTTTATTTATTGTCAACTGAAATGCTGCTGCTATGGAGGCTCTAATATTACAAAGGTTTCAATTATCTATTGTTATGTTTCTCTAAATGCCAGGAGATTTTTTTTTCAAGCGATATTTACTACAGCAAACAACGCTTTAAAAAAATATCTCTCTCTCATTATTTGGCCAATCATGTCTTCTTGTTTCCAGTCGAACGCCCAGTCGAACGCCCAGTTGAGCGTCCAGTCGAACGTCCGCGTGGTCGCCCAGTTGGTCGCTCGGCCGGGGAATCAGTTGAACGGTCAGTTGAATCCTTATTCATAGTATTGAATATCCGTTCGAATTCATTAACACCACATTCCTTGATACGCTTTACTTCCTCCTCATAGTCAGTATGAACCATCGGGCCAGAAAGTAGCTTGTTAACATTATCGATATATGAGAAAAGCTTGTCTGTACTAGCCGTTGAATCATCATGATCATCAACCAATGTCGTAATCAAATCCGCAGACAAGATATTCATTTCTTCATCCTTGATATATTTCTTCATATAGTCTCCAATCGTCGCCTCAGATCTTTGTCCATGCGACGCATTATCATTACTATCCATGTTCGTGTTCGTGTTCGAATCCGCTGTTCTTGGCTCAGAAGCCCTGACTGCCCTTTCTCTACTCCGGTGGAATTGAAGGATGTCTTTTGGGTTCGCAACCTTGTCGCTAAAAGTAATACCAAACCGATGGACATTAAAAGAACTATAACCGCCACTGTAGTCAACCCGAAGTCTGATAAGAGGTAAAGGCATAGCATCTTCTTCTTCTTCAGTGTGGTCTCGAATCCACCTCTTTTTGGATCTTTCAATCATCGCATTCACTATGTTTTCCAGAAATTTCTCGCACTCTTCTTGGTTTTGTGGATCGATTTCAGAAAAAAGGGCCAGGGCAATGTGCTGGAATTCAAAAGGCCGAACAGTCTTGAGAGGAATCTCTTCCAAAGCATATTTGTGGCCGGTCAGGGTCATTAGTCCAACGTGCTTTGGTACAGCCTCTCCCTGACAAAGACTGGTGGCGACAGAAGACCCAGGCTGGGTAATCTCAAACGACTGACAGTTTTCTGGACGGAGTCGGCACTCGTGTTCATGTCCCCAGAAAACGAGATCCAAGAATTGATGGATGTCTTCTTCGCGGACGTGATTTGTCGCACCGTGCTGGGCTCGGTTCTGATGCAAGACTAGCATGCTAAAGGCATCTGCCCATCTGTTCGGGCCCTCATCTTCGGCCCTCTGGAAGACCACCTTTCCTGTTCTCCACAGCCGATGCATCCGTTCGTCCGGAATGTTGCCTATTCCATAAAGCGCCAATTTTGTGTCTCCCTTCTGGAGTAAGATAGGCGACAAGACCGGCCTTTCGGGATCGTGACAATATCCAAAGTAGTTTATCAGTCCTGCGTTTGCCAAATGATTCAACGCAGACATATTGCTTATACCGATCGGTCGGTCATGATTACCGTGGATCGTGAAGATCGGATAGCTGATGTTAATATTTGGATTGTAGTAGTTTGCGCTCTTGAATGAACCTTCAAAGTTTACTGATTGATCGCTTGCAATCATAACACTATTCGGCCGATCTCCAAGGCAATGTCGACTCAGAATCTCTGTTGTTTTTGTGAGGCAACTGACAGAAGGAGTGCTGTCATGAAAGAGATCTCCACCAAGAATAATCATATCAACATCTTTTTCCGCAGCAAGCAGCAAGATCTCTTCAAATGTATTAAAGGAATCTTGTCCTCTAATCGGATCTCGTTCCAAATAACCTAAATGATTGTCTGTTGCGATGAGGATCCGAAGCGAATTGGAAATGTTACTTTCAAAAGACATGCTTTTGTTTTAAAGAAAGAAAAGGAAGGAGTATATATCTACTACATAGATTTTTTTTTAATTCTTTATTGGTTATTGCCGACGCGGTTTCGCGTCTCTACTATATAGATATCTAGATATAGATTATTGTTATTTTTTGTAAAGGGCACAAGTCCAAGTATTTATTACGTGTCACAAAGAGGAACGTTATTTGTTGTTGCTGTTGTTGTTGTTGCTGTTGTTTTGGTATGATAATTGAAATGCAAATATAAATCCTAGCAATATATATGCTAGATTTGATTCAGAAAAGAGCTGTGCGACGACAGAGTCGATATGAAGAAGAATTGAAGCGAGAGCAAAGGGTTTATCATCTAATATCAGCTTCCAATGTGATAGTCATATAGAAAGAATAATGCTATTAAGAATTTGGCAGGAATAAACAATGCAGTCAGGGAGAGGAAAGAAGGAGAGAGGGTGAAGTAGAATATAGCAGCATGGATGTCTGAAATCTGAGGGATGTAGCCAAGATTCTTATTCCAAGCGCATTGTTAGGCGATCAATTTTTGAGGACATTGGTAAAGGAAGTGGCGCAAAGTATCGACGCCAGTATAACAGATCGGACGGTCGGTCGTGGCAAATAGCGTAGGGGCATGGTGGTGGAGGGTGACTTGGAACGAGAGGGTATTGAGGATATCACGATGCCATATATTACGAGGTGTAGGTTGGGTGGGAAATGACCAAAATGTGTGCTATTAGTGAGCTGTGAGTGACAATAGAGCGATTGGTACTTTGGGTGGGGTTTGACATATAGCACAAACATTATAGGCACTAAGAGTGCTAAAAAGTTTGAAAACGAGGTACGGAGATGGAGTCCTTTCGGTAGGTAATCGAGGACGGACGTCCCCTAATTTCTCGTCATATATAAACGCACCAGACACTAAAAGCCTCCGCCAACCTGTTATAGTACGTCCAGAAGGATCAGAAAAAACAACTATAACCGATATTGATAAAGAGAGACAAGTATGGTAGGTGGCTGTGACAAAAGAGTTGCGTGGGATGGAATTTATCGCATACAGAACAGAGTGGAGAGCATTGAGAGAAGAACGCAAATGATGGTGTAGCAGGCGTTGAAACAACAGAGGTAATCGAATATCACCATGTGTTTGGGCAGGGTCAAGGGCGTGTTGTAGCCATGGAGTGACACACGAGCCAGATTCTGATGGATCCATAACGGGTTTCAACCATCGCATAGTAAGAGCTTTTTGTTAGGATTCAGGATCTAATATACCTAATTCACCTTGTGCCCGAGGGAAACAGAGGGGGATCAGGCCAGCCATGAGGAACATTTTCTGGCGAAGGAACTGACCCATAATAGACCTAAGTTTATCAAAGAACTTCATGGGGACAATAGTGACACTAAGAACATGTCACACCCGGGAGAGAGTCGGTATGTTATATAGATATAGATAGATACAAGGTGTGAGAAAAAGTAAATTAGGTTTTTACAATACGACGATACATCTTTTATTATTCTTTTTTTTTAAAAAAAATTAAAGCATTTAAATTTTTCATATTTTGACTACAAATAGTACAAAGCACAAGGTCTTTTATGCTCATATTCTAAAACTTTTGGGTGAATATATGAAGAGTAAGAAAAGTGCAAAGACTGTACACTTGATTTACATGTCCTGGAGTTTAAACATAAGTTTTCATTACTCACAATTGGGGTGGTCAGACTAAAAGGTTAAAAAAATAGTGAAAAAAAGGGCAAATTTTCTAAACAACTCTGATCAGCTAGTCCTCTTTCATTATCATTAATATTGTGAAGAACAACATCTTTTATGGAAACGATGTGCTGTAGGGCGCAAAGTCTAGAAAGACTCGCAATAAAAGATCCACAATTAATGACAGAGATGGCATTATAAGCCCTATTTTAACTTGTGTGTACTTAATTTTGAACTTTTTTTTGAACTTTTAGTCTGTCCACCCCAAGTGAGCTATTTATACGCTAGGTTCATTACGAAAGTTTAAAAGCAATTTTTTTCCCAGTGTTATATGTGTATAGTTATTTATGTAGTGTGTAGGAAAATGAAGAGAAAAATAAGAAAGACAGAAAATGTTTCTATAAATCTCCTTTTTATCTTTTTTTTGTCATAAAGAAATATACAGGGTTACTTAATATAAAGGTAGGAATATCAGTCAGTTAACCCGAATATTTGTGGTTAGTCAATAGTTGTGACAAACTTGAGCTTTATCATTTTATTGGAATGGCGCAAGTCCATTGAATAGGCTTATTTTCATTTTATACAATTGACATAGAAGAGTCGTTCTCTCTTACAAAAAAGAAAGGATTGATTTGTATGACAAAAGAGAATACATTAAATTTACCCGCGCCTGGTACAGATATCTTTACTAGGGGTACCTCTCGGTCCAGAAATTAGAAACAGATACTCTCCTTCTCCTCTTCGAAAGAGTAACAAAGAATTACATGAATGGATAAGAATACAACTGTGTAATTTGTGTGTAACTGTTTAAGATTATTATTATTTTACTCTTATACTGCAATATTGAATACACAAAGGTGATCAAAATAGACTTACGTACGCTTGCGTATGCTTGCGTTTGGAGTCGTCATGAAACCTTGAATCAATTGCTCTCCATTCATTGGACAACCTCTATTTATATATACATATTTGTATAATATGGGTGATATCAGTTAAATGATCAGAGAGCTTTGAGAGAGTTAAGGCAAATAAAGTCAAGATGTATCCAAATTACTGATACTCTACTTCTTGATCAATCATGATGTCTTTTGTGCAAAACAAAGAAAAAGATATATTTGCGTATTACATGTAAAAAACGAATAACTAGACAGGACTTTATACACCCAGAAGATATGCATAAATATATACACAAACAAATTAACCATGATCTGACAGCTTCTATTTAACAGTCAATAAAGGGTATCTATTCCTCTTATCCATATATTTTTTTGTTTAGTGACGTATAACACTGAGTTTTGGACAGCAAATTATAACTTGAGCATAACCCTTTAAACACATCCCAACCAACCCCTCTTCCCCTTTATCTACCTTACTTCATTTACTCCTCCTTGTTCTCTTTTACTTTTTTTTTAATAAAAGAAGCAGATCCAAATGGCACAGTCCAAGAGAATCCTCGAATACCCCAATGAACCTGATCGACAGTCTCTTTCTGCGCTTTTGGTGAGGAAAAATGCGCCTTTTAATGCAGAACCCACCCCGCCAGATCTTGTGAAGAATTATATTACTCCCATTCAATATTTCTTCTGCCGATCTCACGGTCCTATACCAGACCTTCAAGACGACCATACGTTTGTTATCAATGGCTTGGGTGTGCGTGGGAAGGAACAAACCTGGAGTGTGAAAGATATCAAGCAAAAATACGATAAGAAATACGTGATGATGGCTATGCAGGTAGAGAGATTGGATATAGCTCTAATGAACATTTGTCCTGTACCCAATCACCTTAAACGAATAAGCCCAGCTCACCGTCCCCTTAATTTTTCTATTTGGTCTTTGTGTTATAGTGTGCGGTACGACATTTTGTATTGTTATGGTTGTTACATATGGTCTGTGTACGGCTGACCGTGGGAAAAAAACCTCTATCTTAATAGGGTAATAGACGAGACGGCTTACATCGGGTTAAGCACACCAAAGGAGTAAGAAATGAAAGGACCAAAAAAAAAGAGAAGGGATGGTCTCCGTTAACTAGATACTTGACTTGGTTTAGGTTATCTGGGGACCTTGTGCTATTGGAAATGGAGTCTATGCTGGGTGCAGACTAAAAGACGTGCTGGAAAGCGTGGGGGTTACCAAAGATCTTCCTGACCTTGGACGACTACATGTCTCATTTAAATCAATAGAACAGGCAAGTGAATTTCTTTTTTGAAACCAACAATGTAAATCTATCTGTGCTTATTACACATCAATAACAATAGTAATAATATATATATAAAACTACAGTGTGAAGAAGACGTTTGCTATGGATCCTCAATACCTCTCACAAAGGCACTGTAAGACAACCTACTATCACAAAACAAACATAGAGGTGTTTCTCTTGGTCTGGCTCTGATTAACACAGCAACAACTTATAGGGATCCTTTCGGTGATGTCCTACTTGCATATGAGGTAACAGTTAAATCGAAATATGTTGATTGGGCTGAGAGAAAATGGGAATGTAAGCTTTAACTTTAACTAAAAATAACATCAGATGAACGGAGAACCGCTCACAAGAGACCATGGTCATCCTTTGAGGGTCGTCGTTCCGGGCTACATTGGAGCTCGGTCAGTTAAATTTTTGAAATCGATTACAATCCAAGGCTTTGAATCCGAAGCATTCTATCAACGTAGAGATTATAAAATTCTTCCTCAGCATGCAAGTAAATCCATATAAGAAGAAAAGATATACAAAGTTAACAAGAAAACCTGTATTTATTTTTTTGGTATTTTTGTCTATTCAACATAGGTAGAGAAAGAGGATCAAGCCGAGTTGTTTTGGTCAAAAATGCCATCTATTGGAGAATACAACGTCCAGTCGTATGTGTGTGATCCAGCTGATGGTCTACACTCAGGACAAACAAAGAACCAGGTAGTTCAAGGCTATGCATTATCAGGTATATTTTAGACAAAAAGTCAAAAACATGACTGGCCATTTTGTTTTGTACTCATGTAATCAATGCTTTCTATTTTTCATGTCTTATAGGAGGGGGGAGAAGTATACAACGTGTGGGTAGGTTTAGAAACTAACTGGCGTTTGTCTAATCATATGCTAACTAAGACAGTCTATTAGATGTTTCTGGCAATGATGGAAAGACCTGGGTAGAAGCCAGTTTGTATCAACCCGCTGCTGACGGGAAAGCAACCCATGTTTGGGGATGGTGTACCTGGACTGCTCGTGTAGACACAGTAGACAACGTACGAATTGTCTGCAGAGCTGGTGAGTCTATTTTTATTTATTTTAGAAAAAAAAAGACTTTGTGTGGCATTATCTGATATCTTATTTTTTTTTATATAGTGGACTCTTCTGGTAATATACAACAGGAACAACCAGTGTGGAATTACCGAGGAGTTATGAATAATTCATGGCGAACTGCAGACAAGAGGCCTGATGCAGTTCTATGAAGAATTTGAAATCAAAATTAATAAATAAATACATTTGACACCAGTAACTAAATATTACGGACGTCTATATTTCCTGGTAGATGGTAAAGTATTAACCGAAAACGAGGCTTATCTACCAGAAAATAAGACAAACAAAACTCATATACCAGAAAATAAAAAAATTCATAATTTACCTAGTCATTTTGACTATTGTTTCAATTTACAGAACATTTTCCTTAGAAAAAGAGATATTTATCTCAAGTCTTTTGCATCTCAATACAAATTTCCTAAGTGACTTAAAGAGCTGTTTCAATTTTTATGCCAATAAGTTAAGATAGAATAACATTCCAACACTTGTAAGACTGTTGTTAATATGTATGCTGTTTTATTTGTTTAAGCATTAATCGTTTAAATGTGTAGTTGAGAGTGTGTATTTTAGTAAAAGAAAAGGTTTTGTTCAAGGAGTATAGAATGTCTGTTTCAAATAAACAATTCAAAAACAAACAAAAAAAAAGGATTGGCATTCACCATTTCGGTTAAAACTTTATAATCTACCAGGAAATATAGACTTTCTAGATTTCTACGAGCTCGTATCGCATCAACGAGCTTGTTCACCACTGCTCACAAATCAATCTCTTGCCTCTGTTCTGAGCTAGAGCTTGACTCTCACGATGTATCTCCAGAATAACTCTACCCTCACTCCTACCCTAACTTCTGTAACCAAAAAAAAAAGCATAAAAGCCAAAAGCCAAAATCATCATATAATTCATATAACCTTTCAAACAAATATTTTAATTTTCTCTTTTCCTACTCAATCTGAGACTTTTAATAAATCTGAGCATATCATTCGCTCCATACAAATAAACAAAAAAAAAGGTACACACGGTTTCCCTTTATAGACGAAAACATATTCACGTCGACAGCGCGACTTATTGGCACGTGTATCATATTTACTTTATTTACGTGTTTAGAAAGGACACGTATTGACTTTGAAGAAGCACAAACATCTTTCCAACCCCTTTAATAAAATAGAACAAATTCATAACAGTCTTCTTTAACCTAATATATATATAAATTGGTTTTCTTATTGTATTGTCTGTTTTTATACATTAACAAGTCTCAAGCATATACAAGTGGTAGATATTTTGGTGGTGCCGTCATCACTAATCGTGACTCTTAAATCCGTTGCACAGAAGAGAAGGCGAATACTAAAAGGATGTGGCGTCATCATCAATAGTCTGTTGAGAGTCTTTTTCAAATGAGAGTGTAAACTTGTAGTTCAAATAAAATTAAATAATCAATTTATTTATATAAATAAAATAAAATAAAATAAAAAAATGAATGCTTTACTTGACGCATAATGTATTTTCCTGTATAAAATATTTCTATATTTAAAGGACCGGTATTGTATTATTTATAAGAAATAATACAATACATCTAATTTGACTCACTTTCTCGCTTTTAAATTTTCTCAAGTTGAACCATTTTGGAACAAAGTCTGACCAAAGAAGAAAGATAGAGAGAGAGACGTAATGAGCCTGCTTCAGAGATTGCCGATCGGCTGTCTCCGGGCAACAAGCATACCCTCGCTAGGCCTACGCACACAGAATGCCTGTCGACCAGTGCCTTCCACCACCCGTACCTTCCAGACCTTGTCTCGTCCAACAGTCTTTACCAAACATACCACCAACCACACTATTTCTGCTGTCTATCCTGGAGATTTTCGGCGTCGTCCTATACTGCAGACCACTCGGTATTTCCAGTCCTCTAAAGAAGCTGCTCCGACCCCAACCAAGCCTGGAGGAACTTCGGTAATACCTCCTAAACTGGACCCGTCTGTCACGCCCAAAGCTGTGGATATTTTGGCAGAAACGCCCAAACAGAGAAACGCCACAGATTGGGCAATCATTCGACAATTGATGAAATATATCTGGCCTAAAGACGACTATAGCGTAAAAGCCAGAGTTGTTATCGCACTATCATTACTCTTGGGTGGAAAGGTATTTATAACATTCTCTTTTTGTGGAATATGACTAAGAAAACTGATTTTTGTTTTTGGGAATTATAGCTTTTGAACGTTCAAGTTCCGTTTTATTTTAAAGATGTGATTGATTCTCTTAATATTCCCTTGGACGCAGATACAACTCTGTGGACCGTGTGTGGTGCTGCTATTATTGGCTGTATGTATCAGACTTCTTTGTATGTGTAAAAATATTAATTTAATTTAACTGGCAAATACCATAAACATAGATGGCTTGGCTCGTCTTGGTGCAAGTGCATTCCAGGAACTTCGAAATGCTGTATTCGCTGCTGTTGCCCAGAAAGCTATCCGTCGCGTAGCTCTCAATGTATTTTCCCATCTTCTTCATCTCGACATTGGGTTCCATCTATCTCGTCAGACAGGTGGATTGAATCGTGCTATTGATCGTGGTACAAAGTAAAGTCAAGTCCGAGTATTTGGAGGAAGAAAGAAAGAAAGATTTCAGAAACCGTCTAGGAAGGGTATTGATACTATTATTTGTTTCTGTTTGTGTGTGTGCATATAGAGGTATCAGTTTTATGGTAAGCTCAATGGTGTTCCATGTCTTGCCAACTGCTCTGGAGATTGGCATGGTCAGCGGTATTTTGGTAAGTCTTGCATGAAGGCTGTGTAACGAGGTACTCAAGCTTCAACCACCCAGGCCTATCAATTTGGTACACCATATGCACTCGTTACTCTGTGTACCATCACTACCTACACTGTATTTACTGTGGCAACAACAGCATGGAGGTAATGGATATCTTTATATATTAGTTATTGTTTGTTCGTGCTAACAAATTATGGACCAAATTACAGAACAAAATTCAGAAAACAAGCAAACATGGCAGACAATGAAGCGGCCTCAAAGGCAGTAGATTCTTTAATCAACTTTGAAGCAGTCAAGGTAGGACAAATAGAAAGAAGTGTTTCCTTGGGCTTGTTCTTACTCTTCTGTCAATATCCGTATATAGTACTTTAATAACGAGAAGTTTGAAGTGGAGCAGTACAGTGTTCCTCTGAAAAAATACGAAAAGGCTTCTCTCAAGATTGCTTCTAGTTTAGCACTTTTGAATGCAGGTCAAAATGCAATCTTTAGTACTTCCTTGACTGTCATTATGCTTTTGTCTGCTAACAGTGTTATGAAAGGTATTGTAGCCTTTCCTTTTTTTTTAAAAAAACAACAACAACGCATTACTGAATATTTGTTTGTGCGGAAAATCAGGAACCATGACTGTGGGTGATGTTGTAATGGTCAACCAGCTTGTTTTCCAACTGTCGATGCCGCTCAATTTTCTGGGATCTGTGTATAGAGAGCTTCGACAGTCATTGATTGATATGGACACCATGTTTAGTCTCGAAAACCAAAAGGCCTTGATCCAGGACGCACCCAATGCAAAGGATTATATTTTCAAGGGAGGAAACATTCGTTTCGAAAATGTTGTGTTCGGATATCACACAGAGAGACCTATTTTGGATGGTGTTAGTTTTACTATCCCAGCTGGAAACAAGGCTGCCTTTGTAGGCCCAAGTGGTTGCGGGTAAGGTGTCAAAAGGTGTCAAAGAAACAAATGGTGCATGAGCTAACACCATTTGTTCTTGAATGCTAGTAAATCTACCATTCTTCGCCTGTTGTTCCGTTTCTACCAACCTCAGCAAGGAGATATTTATATCGATGACCAGAATGTCAAGGATCTCAAGATCGATAGCCTTCGTCGTGCGATTGGAGTGGTAGCACAAGACACCAGTTTGTTCAACAACTCGATTTACTACAACATTCACTATGGATCTATTGAATCCAGTCGCGAAGATGTTTATCGGGCAGCCAAGCGAGCACATATTCACGATGTAATCATGAGCTTGCCGGACAAGTATGAAACCAGTGTTGGCGAACGTGGTCTGATGCTTTCTGGTAAGACAAAACAAGACAATGTAATATAATATAATATTTGATTTTATTTATTTTGAATATGGTTTTTAGGTGGTGAGAAACAGCGGATCTCTCTGGCGCGCACTATCCTCAAGAACCCACAGATGTTACTCTTGGATGAGGCCACTTCTGCTCTGGATACCCACACCGAGCAATCTCTTTTGGCCAACTTCAGAACCATCCTTAGAGATACGGGCATGACAAGTGTTCATATTGCCCACCGCTTGAGAACGATTGCTGATGCAGGTATGTCGATAAACATGTGGAAAGGGGACACTCTTGTCGTCAAACTAATCTATAATACATTCACCAGATCAAATCTTTGTCTTGAAGCAAGGCAAAATAGTCGAGACCGGGCGTCATGACAATCTACTGAAAAAGGAGGGAAGTGTTTATAAAGAGATGTGGACCAAGCAGGAGAACCCCCATTATTTCTCAAGTAGAGACGAGTCAGAGTTTCTGCCGGATGATCCCAACCCTACCAAGAAGGATTAGCCCATAAAAAGACAGAAACCCATTGATAACCTATGCATTATTTAACTAGAAAGAAGAAGTACTACTACCACTCCTATTAATTTCTTTCTTCATCTATCCCCTTCCTTTATCTTATATTCTTACATTTTCACACCAGCAACAACCATTTCTTTTTTCTTTGAAATATATATATATATTAATAGATGTAAATGTAGATGTAGATGTGTATATAATAATACACAGCATCTTACACTGCATATTAGACTTTTAGACCGTAACCTAAACTAAATATTCACATTGATTTTGACATACCTTTGTTGGGTTGGATAAGATCGTTTGACAAGACTTCTGTATGCGGTGCAACGTTGTGTCTGATAGTAACACTGTCGAGAAAAGAAAAATGTTTGCTATTGTTTAACAAGAAGTAAATAAGAATGCAAGTGTCAAGTGCGCGTGATTATATAGGCAAAAAAGAAATATGCTTAAATCAAAAGAGTCTCGAACCAAAAAAAAGGGTGTTATGAATAGCTGGCTTTGCTTGGGAAATATGCCCCATTTAGCATTTACAATTATTTTTTATTTTTATTTGTTTCAGTATTCACATAGAAGATGGAGAGGGGGAGGGAGAGAAAGATAAAAGAAAAGACTTGTTGAAATATACATTATTTAAGCGCTTTCCCAGAGAGAGTGGGCGACGTCGGGCTTCCAGGTAGGGTTGGAAGAATGGCCTTGGAGGCAGATATAGGTGTGGCCATGGTACTTGACGCGGTCACCAGTAGAGTAGGTGCCAACGGGATCCCATTCCTTACCGCTTCCACGCTTCTCCTTGCGCTCACAGCTGTTGTTGCGCTTTTCCTTACGCTCGCATCTCTTCTTCTCCTTCTTCTCCTTCTTTTCCTTGCGTCTGCAGCGCTTCTCTTCATCAGAACCAGAGCCGGAATCAGAGTCAGAGTCGGAACCAGAGTCAGAATCAGAGTTAGAGTCGGAACCGGAACCTCTGTTGCGACGTTCCTCACGCTTCTTGGACTTGGACTTGGAAGAACTCTCGCGGTGCTCAGAGGACGACTCCTCACGACGCTCGGAAGAGTTGTGGCTTTCGGACTCCTGGCGACGGGTGTTGGTCTGCTGGACTCTGTGGCTCTCCTCGCGCTCCTCGCGCTGCTTGCGCTCAGTCTCGGCGGCAACTCTTTGCTCCTCGAACTCGCGCTTCTCACGCTCAAAGGTCTCGCGCTCCTCGACGCGTCTGGCTTCTTCTTCTTTCTCCTGGGCCTCCTTCTGGGCCTCCTCCTCCTCGGCCTTCTGGTGGTCAGAGTAGGTCTTCTTGCCGAGAAATCCGACGCCGACAGCAAGAGCACTGCCCAAGACACCCATGGCGATGTCAGTGCCGAGAGCCTTGTTTCTGAGAGACTTGACGCGCTTGAGATGCTCCTCCTTGATGTAGGACTGGCCACGGATGACCTGCTGCTCGAAGGATTGGGTGACAGAGTTGGGGAAGCCCTGGGCGGACAAGGTCAAGTGAACCTGACCGGCACGCTTTCCATTGACAGCAAAGATCTCAAAGATACCGTTGAAGGTGGCACCCTGGGCATGGACAACCTGGTTGATGGGGATGGCGGCAAAACCAATGACCTCGGCAAAGGTGGACTCCTCGTCCATGACTTCGATATAGAGATCGGGCTGGCCCTGGAGGGGCAAGACAAAGGTCTGGTTCCAGGTAGCCTCGGCACCGGCCTTCTTGTGGGTAAAGGTCTTTTGGTAGGACTTGGCATTGGTGTAGTCGAGAGAGAACTGGAGGAAGGGATCCTGCTTGCCCATGGTCTCGACATTGATCAACTCAGAAGCACCGTGGGCAACGATGGTCAAGGTAGTGCTCTGGCTGTGGGAAGACTGGAAGTTGGTAGAGCGGTGGATAACCTCGCCATTCTCCTCGACATAGGAAGAGGAGGCAGTGAAAGAGCTGGACTCGGTGAATGAGTTGGTCATAGTGAAGAGAGAGAGAGAGTGGGACTAGTATAAAGTTGAAAAAAAAATACTGTTCCAATTGGGGTCCATATTTATATGCAATTTTTTTTCTTTAATTTTAATAATTATTATTGTATATATATATATATATATATATATAAATAAATAAATAAATATATATATATATATTTTTGACATGAGAACAGGACCTAATAATGTTATGCAGCTGTCCTATAAGCTGGGTCATTCCCGATGGGACCGAGTAGAAAGCTACGTATAAGCTTTTGTCCTGTAGTTTCTAAATCGAACATTGGTCCCGAGATGTGTGTATAAATATAAACTTATATAACAGCAGGCCTTTTTAAAGTGTAAGCGCCGACGATTCTTTTTCTTTCTCTCCCTTTCTTATATATAAAATATTTTGCTTTTATCCCTGCCCCTCTTTTAATACACCTATTTTTTTGGTCGTTTTTCTTATTGTGTTATTAATTTTATTGATGTAAATGATGCCTGGCCATAGAGCTGGCTGGCTATTGGACGCGTTGAGAAATGAAATGGTATGCAGAGAAAGACTGGTGGGAGTACAGACGGTTAAACTGGTTAAACTCGGTCTTCTATCCAGCCACAACGATAACCAAAATAGTTGTGGCCGATGATTTGAAACTCCTGGCAAAGTGTGTATCGCTATTGTATATTTCTAGAACTATCAAAACCTGTACATAGGGAGAAAGTGAAGAGTGCAATTAGAAATATAGAATAGATTTTATAGTTGAATGTATTTTTTTGTAGAATCAAGATAAATTCATAGACGCCAATTTGAGCACTAAAACACTATCCCTGTTTCATAAACCCCAGTAAATCAGACTATTAAAGTAAATATTTGTGATTTTTGCATTTAGGACTGCATACAAATGATTCCCGGATTTTCTTGGCTATCATGTTTAAAGAATAATCGCCTTCTCTCCCTATGTATTTCTTTCAAGGTGATGCCGGTGAGCTGGCTCGATAAATGGTTAAACGCTAATGTGTGAGTGGTTGACTTTAAATGATATACATACACCATTTCTAAGTGGTGCTTCTAAAAATAAACTGGTCAATTCAAACAATTGGTAACTTTTTATTATGATTAATATTGCCTATGATCAGAATTTTGCCAAGCGAAAAATAAAATAGAATAAAAATGCACTCTGGTCTATAGCCTCTTTTTTTTTTATATTATTATTTATATAAAGATAGACCATTAGACCTATTGGATTCTCTGTTGAATGCATACATATATTAAAGAATATATATTACTTTAATAGATCACAGCATAATCTGATGGCTAAAAGGAATTAAGAAGAAGAAGAGAAAAAGAATCTAAAGCAAGATTTGTTTCATAGACAAATGTAAAAAGCCTTTTTGATTTTTCTAATTTTCATAATTTTAAGAGGAAATATGAAAAATATAATCAAAAAGTTCAAAAGGGAAGGAGAATGGAAAGGGTCGCTTTAATGACTCAATACAAAGTGTAATGGATAAAGCTAGATAAACAGTATAGTGTACGGGATCTATGATGTATTGTATTTTTGATTGGGATGACAGAAACGGCCTGTCAGTGATACTGTCAACCTGGGGTGTTTTTTCTTTCTTCCTTTCTTCCAATGCTGTGGTAGTGCAACACAAAATAATTTCGGTTCTTTCTCAATGGAAAACCCACAAAGACTTTGATTGGCTGACTTTAATCCAGGAACATTAGTGAAAACACTGGAGTACCCACAGCAAAAGCAGTCGTCTTCGAGGACAGGTTAGGAACGCAGGAAGTTCCCGCACATGTAGTTCATTGTGACTGTTAGTCCGAAGCCCGGTTAATAACTGTCCCAAAATATACACCACCCTTTGGCGTATATGAGTTTGAGACTTATTTTAAGACATAAATTTAGTCTAACACTCAGTACACCTTTTGTTTAAAAGATCTTACTATAAAATTAGACGCTTTTTTTTTTGAAAAAAAAAAAAACTATTAAAATCAAGTTAGACACTTGATTAATAAAATTACATAGGTCAATTGTCAAAATAACTAAAAGCAAGCGAATAGTAACAATAACAATAAAAAAAAAAGCAAAATTGAAACAAAACGGATTATATTATTATTATTTCTGAGACACCATGCATCAAGGTTCTTTGTAACAGCTACAATGAACTAATTGCGTTTTTATCGTTTACTTTTGCCAACTGAGGAAGAAGCCTTTTTTTCTTTTTGTATGTCGAGGGTAGGATTGCTCTCAATCTTTGGTCTTTCGCAGTTTTTCACAGTGAAAGGAAGACACCGGAAGTTCAAAGTGGCTACCATACACACTACGATAAAGAATATATATTCTTGAGAACATCGTCATTGCAGCATCGGACTTTTTAAGATTATTATTTTGGATAAAAGAAGCTTCTTTACTACGGTAAGATGATGTATCGATAAAGACCTATTTTAGACTTTGATTCAGAAAGGTCGATACTGTTTGATCCCTATAAAAAGAGGGGAATATCAACTTGTCTCATTTGCTTCCAAAAACTAATCCACAACACAACACACAATATACAAAATGGAAGATTATCGCCACCCTGCTAATGCTATCAATTCTATCGATGCCAGTCAATACCACACTAGTCCTCCTATCAAGGACACCACCCAAACCTCGCTTTTCAATTATCCTGCAACACAAGCCACAGCTATGGAAAATGAAATCGATTATGGAGACGATGTAGAAGTCACCGAGCCAAGCTATCTGAACGGATACTACAAGAAAATGAAAGGCACAATACAACAGATAGCCGGAATTATTCTACAAGATGGAGATCTGGAAGGAGAAGGAGAGCAATCTCAAATTAACGGAGAGAAAGAAATCGAGGCAGTATCGAAGAGACAATCTTGCACTACATAAATTTAGCTGTAAACTCTCTTTGATAATATCTAGAGACATACTTTATACTTTTATTATTTAAATCCCTCGAATGTACATACACACCCACACATATACATATATAAACCAATTTTTTTTACAAAGCAAATATTACAAGATATACATATTTATATATCTGATTTTGGAATGAATATTCCAACAAGTTCCTGATATTCTTTCTTTCTTTTTTGGTTACCATGAATTGATCTTAGAGGCTTAAGGCTGTCTCTTTTGAAATATTATTATAAGAGTACGTTGCTAGAAGCCTCATCTTGTATCAAGTACCCAAAGGAAATCAATGAGATATACCCCCCAATTAATCACAGGTACCAGCCATTATATGTACTAATATGTATATATTTCACTAATTAGGCTATATTTTAATAGTCTAGTATACTCATGATAAGTATGGTATTTACTCTCTAGCAAGAATGCTTTTTTTTCTGATCTCTTATTACCTCACACATGCCTTAAACTATCAAAGTCCTATATAGACTATTATTTGGTAGGCCAGGTAACAGGTCATTTGGATAAAGCAGTAACATAAAAATGCTATTCTACGTCATATAGTCTAAGAAGAATACAACATATATTAGTATCTCTTTAAAGGCTTCTCAAACAAAAGAGAACTAACACCACCACTTTGGGGCGCTTTTAATGTAGCATTATAAACGATGTCGTAAAGTCCCAGGTGTTGATTTGACGATCCGTTTTTCTTAAAGTCATATAAATGAAACGTTCTCTCGTAATAAATTTCTTTAGGGATAAATAACTTGGTAGATATTGTGGTTCATACACAGACACACACACACATGCATGTATATATATATATATATATATGATACAATTTGAATAATAGTATGAACAACCATTAAATTATTTATCTATTAAACTGTACCCTCATAGTATATTTAATTTTCTTTTCTGAAAATACTAGTATCCCTAAATACCTTTAATATATATATATATATATATTAATCTATAGGATGAAAAGGAAAGGAAAATAAACAAAAAGTACGATAAAATAGAGTGAATATGATAAGCAGCTACCGTAAGATCAATTGTTCTAATCACTTGCTAGTCAGATGTGCTATGAATTTCTGCCGCCATCAGTCTTTACATACATGGTTTGGACTCTGACCAGAATTAGTACTGAATAATATCTTTAGGAGAAGGTTTCTGCGTCCTTACATGCTTGCCATAAGACAGGTAAATATGACGAAAGGAGCTTTGTAGAATGAGATGAAGGTTTACAAGAGTTTGCAAGGCTGTTTCTTTTTCAAAGGTAGATTTGTGTATTAAAGAATGAGACAAAGACAAATTTATTTGATAATAAATATAAAGAGGGATCAAATACGACGATAATGTAGGCCTATTAACTTATTCAGCAGTAGCAAATATTAATTTAAACACTTGAAATAAACTGGACTATGTTTTCAGGGCGTGCGATATGACTTTATAGAAAAGATTATATCTACAGCAGTTCTTGGATATTTTATTAAAGAGCCCCTCTATTATTTGCTGAAAAGGCGATTATCCTCGGTCCTGTAAAGACGATAAAGCTTACTGCCAAAATGTATGAGTCTTAAATAATCTCGGAATTTGTTACTTAATTTTATATTTTATAAATATCTTAAATGAATACACTCTGGAAGTCCAACCAGATGAATTGTTCACTAATGTTCTTTTGAGTTTCTTGACATTGGTTCAAGTGCGCTAAAGAATAGCAAACAAAAAAGAAGTCCATAGAACACATTGTCTTGTCTCACAAGAATATATTGAGCAAAAGCAGAGTGTTAGTAATACATATTGAGATAGATGATAATAATAATAATAATTGAAACAATATTCATTACGTACTTTAATTACCAGACTAAAAATACTATAGGCATATAACCAATGTATCTACATTTTTGGCGCGTCAAAGTATAGAAAGTGGTCTTGGTAAAAAGTTATTTTGAATCTATTTGTTTTTGGGTTTTTCTTTAACACCATTGGCCTTGAATATAAATTTAGCTAGTATTCATAGTAGATGAAAAGAAAGAATTATAGGCAGGTTTCTACCCTTATTATTATTATTTTCCATTGTCATTATTCAACCTTGTAGCTTATATTTGAATTTCTGCTAATTTATCAGTTTAGACATCTTTTAGACCGTCAACTTCATTATTAAATGAATATAATTGGTTAGTTGGCTTGATATACATATATAAATGTATGTAATTTAGGTGCAGGATACTCCTTTTGGTATCAAGCATATTTAACAAGGTTCTTTTATTTATTATTTATCTATTATTGATTTATTACATATAATTTCCATAAATATTTGCTAAATGCGTGAAGTAAAATTGCGTGTAACTGTCCAAGCTCGAGGGTTGTCCATAAACTCAGTTTAAGAAAAAACAAAAAAAAAAAGACAAAAGTGACCAAGGCGTAATTTATATACATATTCATATTTCCTGATATTACTTTATTGGGAAAAATGGAAAAGTAGAACAAGAAGTATAATTTTTGATCCACCCCCTTCTTTCTTCCTGTATTTTTTCTAGCTTTTCTTTCTTGGTAACAATAATTGATTAGCCAATACTTTTTTTTTTTTAAAAAAAAAAAAGCTATTAAGCTATTGAGCTACCTATTTTGGTACGAAAGATAAATTATAGACTATCTCAGGCCTGTGAACTCTTTGTATCATTTTTTCTTTCTTTTTTAGTCTGTGTTCATCTTCGGTTATCTTCCACACTTTTTTGAGTGGGTTGGTTTAATGTGATACAACTAATGATTCTTGGCTCTACTTCTTTTTCTTATTTTTATTTAGGTTTTTGGTTTTGAAAAGCAGAAAACCTTAGGTCATGTTTGACAAGGGAATAAACGAGACACTTGATTTCTTTTTTTAATTAATTCATTCTTTAGTCTGATAATTATATATGAAAATAAAAGCTTTTATTTTGTTTTATTTTATTTTTATTTGATTGTATGTATGTATGTATGTATGTATGTATGTATGTATGTATGTATGTATGTATGAGCGAGTGGAGTGAGTGTGAGCAAAATATAGATATAAAGATAGAGAGAGGTAGAGGTAGAATAAGGAATATATATTTTGCGATATGAGCAAATAATAAGAACTATAATAATAATAACAACAACAACAGCAATAAAGATAAAGATGTAAAGATCCAAGAAGATGTGCGTTGAATATATAGAGAATAAAAGGTTTCGTTGATTGTAGAGTGGTTTGTGCATGTTACTTATTGTCAGTGAATATGCAACTCTATCTTTTTTTTTCGTATCTCTCTCCTTTGTTTTTTGTTGGTGTAATTATTATTATTATTAGCATTAGCATTAGCATTAGTTATTATTATCTTTTTTTAGCCTTGCATTATGTTTCCATTGCAGTGGTTTTTGCAGAAATTGACTTTGCGTAGCGCAGTCCACATGCATTGCAGAGTTCTTTTGGTCCATTGGGCCCCTTGCGCCATTCTGGAGAATCCTTGGACTGGCACTGAGCGCACATCTTTTGAACATCTGGTGCAGAAGAGGCCTTCTTCTTCTTTTGCTATTTTTTTTTAAAAAAAATTAAAAATTAAAATTAAGAATGGCGTACAAAGGAATTCAATGTGTACTAGATAAAAACCAAAGAAAAAAAAATGTAGTGTACAGATTCTATAAATGTATATTACCTTTCTGCGCTTCGGGTTCGACAAATTCTCAAGTTGTTCACGCAATTTCTGATTGGCCACCTCAAGTTGATGGAGTTCGTACTGCCAACTGGTACCACGGACAGTTTCGAGTTCAGAGAACATATTCTCGGCCACTTCTTCTTCTGTCATGTCTGACATGGCCACATCATCTGCAGCAGACTTGATAGCCGCAAGAACCGCCGCATCTTTGGCTCGAATCTGAATCAGGGCAAATTCAGGAGCTTTGTTTCCAGAAGAGCCGTCTCCAGGGTAGAAAGTAGAGACCACAGACACGTACTGTCCCTTGTTGTTCTGCATCGTATGCTCGAGGTTACAAATCTCGCCTTTCTTGACAGAAGCCAACGCACGTGTGATTTCGTGAACCTCTTTGTCAAGAACGTAACGGAAGATTGATGCGCCGACAAGGAAATCCGACGAGTAGCCGACCACATCTTCACTGGTGCCTGACACATGGAGGTAGAGACCGCTCAGACTGGCCTTGACCCAGAACTCAGACCCCACACCAGCTCCACCGTACTGCATCAGTTCCTTGCGAGGAAGGCTGTACATAGGACGCTCACGACCGGCCAGAATAAGACATTTGCGACCCTTGCTCTGGTCCACATGAAGCTTTCCCTGGCACTCCATCCACATGTATCCAGAGTACTTGCGGCGGACACGGTAGATCAGGTTCACAACCTTGTCGCTGTTACCCGCAGCCTCCTTGATCTCACGCATCACTGGCACAATATCAGAAGGGTGGCAAATAGAACTAAGCGAGTGTCCAACTAGTTCTTCGGGGTCGTGCTCGAGAAGATCGGATGATGAGCGAGAGCAGTAGAGGAAAAAGCCCTTGAGAGACAAGACGTGAATGAAATCCTCAGAGTGTTCCAGCAATAACTTGTTCCACTCTTGTTGCAGCTGCTGTTCATTCTCTCCAGAGCATTGAACAAGGTCCAAGATCTCTTGGTTGTTCAGACCTTCAGATGCAGGCGACGCAACGGCAGGAATCTCTCGGAAATAGTCATCAACAGGTTCAGATGCAGTATCTGATAAACAAAGTCAGTAAATATACATATATATGCCTGACTCTTCGTCTGTTTCTTCTTCATCTCTTATTATACTCTATTCTATTTCGTTTCTTTTTATAACCTACTTGCACCAGGAATATATGGAACCATGTTCATCTGTTGATAATTGACAAGGTAGGTACCATCTAAGACAATAATACCAAGAGTCAGGATTAGTACATAATCGCAATAAAGAGATTCAAGTTAATTTGATTGGCCTTGTTTCTTACCTTTCATCTTCTCAAGAATAGCATTGGGTTGCTCTACCAAGTCAACTTGGAGACCAACAAAGAACGCGACCTCATTAAATTCATTGCAGATTGGAATAACTGTAATCAAATTGACAAATGCCTGTAATAATAAAAAGCCAAGAGTTGCAAAAGATAATGAGTATTAGTATGTATTACTATTATCCAATGATTGATTGATTGATTGATTGATTGATTGATTGGTTTTGATTTTTTCCCTCTATTGATAAATTGTGTGTGTGTTTTTCTTTCTTTTCTTTTTTAATAAGAAAAAAGAAAAGAAACTGACCTGTCCACCCTTGCGATAATTGATAATACTGGCTTGATGTTCATTACTTTGAAGCATCTGGGCTTTGAGATGGTATACGGCCTGATTGTCTGTGTGCTGTCTGCGGGAACCACTTGTCACTCGACCATCTGGTGCTTGAAGGAACCGGCAGTTGCGGCCAAGAATTTCAGAGCCCTTGTAGCCAGTCAAATGTTCGAATGTGGGGGAGCAATAGACAATAGGATGGTCGTACTGACGGGCATCTGTGACCAGAAAAGAGCAAGACATGTCGATAGGACCAACATTAATTTGTGGGTTTGGACTAAAAGAAAAGAAGATATAAAGATAGATATGTAAATATATATATATATAATTAAAAAAAATAGGATAATATATTACCGGTTGACTAGACGAGACAGAATACCGATCATATCAAATCCAGAGCTAGAGTAAAATCCTGAAAGAGGAGCAGTTGTGGTTGGAGCAGGAACTGGTGTACCAGGCTGGAGGTCAAAATCAACTTGAGGGTCTCCTGCCTTGGAGACCATTTGCTGACTTTGTTCCTGAACAACGTCAAAGAAAGGGTGTGAAGGTACATCCTGGAACTGGGTCTGGTGTCCTGGAAACGGTTTCTGGGCTTCGGCAGGTTGTGGGTAAGATGAGAAGGAATCCATGATGAATTAACGAATGAGTAAGTGAAAAATAAAAATAAAGGAAGGCAACTAAATTTTGTATTTTTTTTTTGAAAGAGCAATAAAACTAGCCAAAATATGGTTTCCTTTTTTATAAATGCTTGGACTGAGGTATGGCTTATTGGCTACTTTTATAGGCTTTTTTTTTTGTGGGTTACTTCTTTCTTTATTTGTTTTAGTCGTGCTTTGGAGTTGGCACTTTTACCTACTATTCCTTAAATGGGAAGTTGGTAAATAAATCTCGGCTGATGATTGGCTTAAATCTTTAATATTTTCTTCACTCTATTTTATGCCCCCCCCCCCTCTCTTTACTTGTCTTAAACCTACCACAATTCTCCGCCCCCCTCTCTCTCTCTCGGCCTCTCTCGGGCTATCTCAATCTGTCTCAATCTGTCTGTTTCTGTCTCTCCCCTCTCCGCTCCCCTCTCTCTCCCTCCTCTCCCTTGATCTCTATTTTTGTGTTTGAAATGAAGGTCTAGTCATATATGGCAAATGAACCTCCATCCTCTGTGCACCACCAGAAATACACACACTTGTACTTGTACTTGTACTTGCACTTGCGCTTACACTTGCGCTTGCACTTGCGCTTGCACGCACACGCTTACACACACTTGCATCAATATAAATAATTCAATAAAGTATAATACAATACAATATAATATAATATTAGATTAATATATATAAATATATAATATATTATAATACAATATATTTATATGTACATAATAGAAATTCTCTGCACATGTGTTGTCTATTTGTATCCCCGAATTAATCGTTATTCTCTCTTTCTACATAAATTTATACGCACGTATATTACACACACAGACATATATATATATATATATATATATTCCAGTCATCTATACCCATCAATGGCAGCAAGACTAGAGAATTTTAATGCAGGCGATGATTACAAGATTGTGGATGTGATTGGTGAGGGTGCTTATGGCGTTGTCTGGTAAGTCATCTCCTTCAAATCAAGCCCCCACTCCTTCCTCCTCCACCACCACCCCTTGATATTTGTATTTGTATATGTATATGTATATACAAGCACCATCAACCCTTTAGTCATTCTAAACTATCCAATACTACTATTAGCTCTGCTATTCAGCAAAGCACGGGGAGAAAGGTGGCTATTAAGCGCATCCTACCCTTTGACCATGCTATGTTCTGTCTGCGTACCTTGCGTGAAATTAAGCTTTTAAAGTACTTTCAACATGAAAATGTAAGTTTCTTATTCCTATTCCTATTTGCTTATTGTACATTCGAGCAAAATAAAAGCTTAAATGTATTTTATGTACTACTCTAATACCATCCCCAACCCCTTGTTTTTATCTCAATATATTTATATTTATATTTGTATATATGGATGTGTACGTGTATGTGTATGTGTATGTGTATGTGTATGTGTATGTGTATGTCCATTTGTCCCTATCTGCAGATTGTGTCTATACTGGATATTGTTAAACCAGCTACATTGGAGGATTTTACTGAAGTGTGAGTAGCAGAATATGAAAACAAAGAGACATAGGTATATAGAAAACGAGAAAACGAGATCTACGGAAAAGGGGATCTTACAATGCGATATTTTGTATTTATTTATGTAAATCACACATATATATGTGTATATAGTGAATTAGCATTTTTTATTATTAAAAAAAATAAGAGTATATGTGTGTGTGTGGGTTCGTGAATTCTAACGAAGTGTTATCAAGTTATCTAATCCAGGAGCTTATGGAAACGGATATGCACCGGGTGATCCGTACTCAAGAGTTGTCCGAAGACCATTGTCAATATTTTACTTATCAGACTTTGCGCGCACTGAAAGCAATGCATTCGGCAAACATCCTTCACCGTGATCTTAAACCAAGTAATCTTCTTTTAAATGCCAACTGTGATCTAAAGGTAATTAAAGTGAATTGAATTGAATTGAATTGAATTGTTTAAACAAAGAGAAGGGAAGAATACAAAACATATTACCAATTGACGTTTAACAATCCTCTCTTTTTTTATTTATTTATCTGAATAGATTTGTGATCTTGGTCTGGCACGTTCTGCTAATTCTGCTGATGAGAATAGTGGATTTATGACAGAGTATGTGGCTACCAGATGGTATAGAGCACCCGAGATCATGTTGACCTTTAAAGAATATACAAAGGCCATTGATGTCTGGTCAGTGGGGTGTATTCTGGCAGAGTTGATGAGTGGAAAACCATTATTTCCTGGAAGAGATTACCACCATCAACTTACCTTAATTCTTGATGTACTCGGTACACCCACAATGGACGATTTTTATGGCATCAAAAGCAGAAGGGTAATATACAGCAACAAAACAATTGACTTGAATGACCATCATTTGCCTCTCTTTCTAAAATATTTCTTTGGGTAGGCAAGAGACTATATTCGATCTTTGCCTTTCAAGAGACGGATCCCATTTTCACGGTTATTTCCCACTGCGAGTCCAATGGGTAAAGTTACATGGGATATCTTTATTTTACTGGTTAGACAATTAGGAAAACATGCATCAAACAAATGTAACTTCTTGCTCTAGTGATCGACAATCTACTAACCATTTCCTGGCATTTCTCCTGATAAAAAAAAACAAGAAATACAAAAACACATATACACAAAAACACAAAAACACATAAACTAACCATCCTTCTTTTTTTTGTGATATTATATTTTCCCTATTTTTCCCTATTTTTTTTGCAGCCGTTGATTTACTAGAAAAGTTACTTACCTTTAATCCAGAAAAACGAATCACAGTAGCAGAAGCACTTGAACATCCCTATCTTGAACCAGTGAGTTTCCATTTTTTTTATATTTGATGACACTAATAACTTTCAATTGCTTTTGATCGATCGACAATTATATTATACTATATTATACTATACCAAATCATGTCGTATTATTACTTACTCCTCTTTATCTATTTATCTATCTATCTATCTATATATCTTTAAACAAACAGTATCATGACCCTAACGATGAAGTAAGTAAAAAGGAAACTCACAAGACATATACATATACGCAAAGACTCTCCTCCTATTTTTTTTTTAAATTATATAGATATATTGTATAGTGTAGTATATTCGAAAAGAGATAGAATTAATGTTGCTTAAGCTCATTTTATTAATATGTGCTACTTTATTATTATTCCCTTAGCCTGATGCCCCTCCAATCAATGAAAGCTTTTTTGACTTTGACAAGTACAAGGATCAATTGACCAAAGAGCAATTAAAACGTAGGTGGAAATTAAATAAATGATATAGAGAGATAGTTATCTGTGCTATTTTATCTTATTTTCTCTGCTCACAACAAATGAATATTTATTTACTGGGTTCAATTATAGAACTTCTTTACCAGGAGATCGTTAACTAGACATCATTAAACTTATATTTATTTGAAATATATACATACACAATTCAACTCAATACATCACCACAAAGCACAAAGCACAACACGACATATAAACCTGTACATCTTCACCAATTTTTTCTTCTCTTTTAATAATAATAATAAAAAAAAAGCTCTTTATTTTGATATACAACATTTTACAGACAATTGACGCAATAGAGAAATATCACAAAGATATACCAAAACTCCTTTCCCTTGAAAATAGCAACAGAAAATAGATAAAATATATTTATGACAAGAAATATGTATTAACGCATATATTTCACATCTCTAATTCTTATTCTTGTTTTGTAAATTACCTAGCTTTTTCTTTTTCTTTTTGAGAATCCCTGAGAATATGTATTTTATACATATGTATTTCCCCTTCTTTTACCATTCGCTTTTTATCTTATTTGCATTTTTTGACTACCCCGTTCGTCTACCCACCTATCCATTTATTTATGTATCAATATATCGATCTTGGTACTCTTTGTAGATAATATAGTACAATTCGTGCGCCATGTGTCTCGGAATATTTCATATAAGGTGTAGCTGTGTGGGTGTTTGAGTTGGTTGGTGGTTTGGTGTGTTTAGTACACCAATACATTTATTCATGCATATTACATATATAAAATCATATTTTAGACTACTACTTACAAAACGTGCAAAAGCAGTGGCTTTGATAATTCTCCCTTAATTTTATTTTATAAGCTATTTGGTATTCCTTCTCCTGTATTGAATACTCTAAATTCTCTATTTCTTAGCATCAGATAACAATATATATATATATATATATATATCTGTATGTATGTATTAATAGTACTAGTACTATCAATAAGAAAATAAATAAATAAATGATAAAAAAATTATTAAAATCATAATAATACAAAGCCAAGGGTATTAAAGGGGTTTGTGAATAGAAAGTTGATCCAGACCATCTACGCACCTATGCTTAAATCTCAAAAATAAATAAGCACTTGAACAACCACGTGTACCCTTTCTTGTTGTTATCATTGTCGTTGGTTTATATATATATTTATTTGTATTTATGTATATGTAATTTACATTTTAGATATAAAGAGCAAAAAAAAAAAATACCTAAATTTTCAATCCTCTTTTATAATCTAAATTAGAAAAATCAAGTTAATTTCTGACATTTCTCTATATATCAAAATGGGATTTTATTGACATTTTTGTTTTATGGGCAAAAAAATAAATAAATAAATAAATAGATAAGAAATGAAAGGCACAAAAAATGAAGTCATGAAACAAGCAAGCAAGCAAAACGAAGAAAGAAAGAGAAAAAGAAAGAAAAAGAGGTATATTTGATATATACGTATATATAAAAGTTATTGTTATTTTTTGTTGTTGTTGGATATCGTCATTGTCGTAGTTACTGCGGTGATAATGGAAGAGGTATGTAAGTAAAGAAGAAAGAAGAGAGAAAATATACATGTATAATAATAATAGTAATAGTAATAGTAATAGTAATAGTAATAAACAAGAATACAAGTGTCGTTGCTCAGGGTACATGACTGTCGCTACTGTTTCGTTCGCTGGAATAATACTTTGCTACGCTTCTTTCTTCGGATGAGCTGCAGCAGCTATTACTCGCATCGCCATCATGTCCCTGAGTATCTGGAGTTCGCCGCCGTTTCCCTTTCTGCCGGTCTTTTCGTTTGCCACTTTCGGTCTTGCGAATGCTCTTATAGTCCACAGTCTCGGCTGTGTCGGGCGAATCTTCAAGTGAAAATATCACTGTACGCTTTGAGTCGGGCGTAGAATGAGTCGGAGTGTCAAACGAAATAGAGGATCCGCTATTTGACCCAACGGACACGACAGAGGACCCTGGGGTCATATTAATAGTGTTGTTGTTGTGCCATGATGAGGGACGAATGTGGAGATCTTTTGTGAGCTCAAATAAATTGTCCGACAGTACTCCCCCCACACCAAATGCTGATGACGATCGAGAACGTGTAGTCGGATTGTCTGCGTGCGATTGTACTTGCGATTGTAGTTGTGGTTGTGATGGTAGCTGTGGCTGTGGTGGAGGTGATTGGATGAGAAGCGATCGGCGTTTGGCTCTGTACTGAGATGGTCGAAGGGGAGGTTCGGCTTCCTCCGGACGGACAGACCATGAGCGAGATGCACGCAAAGGTAGGGACCGACTCCTCCGAACATCCCGGCGTTCTTCATACAGCTTGCTTTGCTCAATTTCTGCGCGCGTCATTTCATCTGGACTCTGGTTTCCATTATTAGAACTGCCACCAGTACCAGTACCAGTACCAGTACCAGTACCAATACCAGCACCTCCTCCTCCTACTCCTCCTGTGGCGGATAATGACACTGCTACTGCTACAGACGAAAGGGCTGCTGTCCACTTTGACTGGACATGTCCATGGCTTACGTCATCTAATCCAATACACTCGTACTGTGGCATCATTCGTGTGGTCTTGTAGACCGTTAACATTGCCAGAATATATGTGGCCCACAAAAATGTGGCTGCAAACAAAAGGTTTACATAGGTTGACGGATCGCTGACAATTGATGACACGTGCTGTATCCAGCCAGGGGTGGCCCCCATCAATAGAATTCCTGCTGCCATTGCCATGAAACAAGACAGCATTCCACACACTATGGTTATCGAGGCGAATACTGATTTGTGGCGGCAGGGTTGGGTAGCAGAGTAAGCGTCGGGTTGGCTATCGAGGTCTTCGTCTTCTAGTTCTCCCGAAGCACACGGCAGTAGACGCGGAAGGTTGTCGGATGGTGATTTACGGAATGTGACCTGTAATGCACGTCCGACTGATCCCACAATACAAACATAGCCTAGTGCAACCTGAACTTGGGTAGAATATGCTTCCATTGTCAAACTTCCCATGATAGCTTTTGAGAATAAGAAAGAAGAAATAAAGATTGATAGATTAATATGCTTGTTACTGGTATCAATATTATTCTTTTGGGTTACCTCGTCCGGTCAGACAGACTATAACAGAATTCATAATATTCCTCTCTCGCATTGCAGGCATCCATGTTTGTATACTGATAGTTATTGAGAACAATCCACCTGTAAACCACAATAAACCAAGATTTCCGGCCAACCAATTTGAACCTAAAAGAGGTGTGTCTATTCAAACAAACAAACAAACAAATAAGCACAAGAACAAACACAAAGGCACAAAAGCACAAAAAGCAAACAAACAAACAAACATATACAAATAAAGATAAAATATTGGTCTGTTTTGTTTTGGCTTGTAATAAAATACTACAACTAATAATAACAGAAATAATAGAAAAATATAAACACACACCTGCCATGAAGAGATTGAAAAGTCCCCAAAGGGTGATCAAAAGACCTTCATAGTACTCGGGTGTAGAAGTGCGTGGAAGAGACAAGACGCCGACGAGGTGCAGGAGAGCCATTGTTCCATATCCCAATAGGCCACCACCCATCACTAGTGGCAAGAAGCACTGGCGGTACGGGAATCCGGCACAGCTTTCGGTGAACAGCACTACAGTCAAGATCAGATAGATTGATGCTACGATCAATACAGACCAGCCGATAATAAGGTGTGTATATTCTGGTAAATTTGTTGCGCACCAACGTGTGGGTGTTTGTGTTGGTAGCCAGGACGTGTGCGAATATGGCGGTAGTCGATGGAGTTCGAGACTGCGTCGGGTCATATTAAGACCGACGACAATTTGCATCAACACTAGGACCATTAATAGTCCTCCAACTATGGCCACAAGTATCGGCACTAGCGATCCCGATGAAGTCGAAGGCATCCAAAGACCGGCAATCGATCCGATCAGTGCAAAGATCGTCCCAAGTCCAATCGCGACAAAGTGCCGGTTGGGGTGGCAACGCGTGCCTTGAATGAGTGCAATGGGGTAGCAACCGAGAAAACTGAGGGTTATAAATACGAGGTGAATAATTACTGCTGGGTGCCGAATAGGTATAGGTGAGGAAAAGGTAGTTGTGGTCAAGGTGTCCATGATGATGATGACTTCGATTTCGATTTCGATTTTACTTTAGGTTGGTGCAGTGATTCTTTGAGTGCATGCAGTTTGGGCCTATATTTTATTTTATTTTATTTATTCTTCAATTTTTGTTGCTCGTATTCTTGTTGGTCGTGTTGTTCTTGCTCTTGTTGTTGTTGAAATATTTTTTCTTTATTTTCTCTCCTCTCTCTCTCTCTATCAATATATATTTCTTTCTTTCCTCTCAATAATAAAATAAAGAAAAGCAAAAAAAAAAAGTTTATTCAGAGTGTGAGTTGGTAAAAGAAGAAGAAGATCAATAGTTTAGAAAAAGAGTGTAAAGAAGCTGTTGTCGTGTTTTGTTGTTGCTATTGGTGGTGGTGGTGGTGGTGCTGTTGCTATTGCTGTTGTGAGAGAGAGGGAAACGGAAAGAGGTGAGAAAGGCAGCAGATTTATTAATACTATTATATATATATATATATATATTTGATTATTATTTTTGGTTGGCATCAGGACAAACCTAATGGGGTATTCAGCTATGGCTCCTACCTAAAAATGGCAAAGGGGCGTGGTTCCATATTTCTATGAACTTTAGCGTGTAATTTCTATACAATAATTTTATTTGCATTTTATTTTATTATTATTATTATTATTGTAAAGAAAAGAAAGATCCCTGTATTTTTCATTAACCATTACTGGGTTCTCTTCTTCTTATCATTTCTCTTTTCAAAACAGCATTCACATTACATTAGTCTAACAAGTAAAGATGCTAAGAAAAAGAATTGGATCTTATTTTGTATATTTGTGCGTCTTTTTACAACCATCAAGAATACAAACACAAACTAAGGAAATTTAATTTCATTTAATTTCATTTCATTTTAAGAGACATGACACACACTCATACATACATACGTGAATATATCTAATGTAGGCATAAGTGTAGGCATAGCAATAATAAGTATAGGGATATTCAGTAATAAACCGGTGTAGCGGTTGGTTTTTAATGATCGAGACTCAATGAGATATTATATATATATATAAATGTAGGTTTCTTTGTCAGCGGTCATTGAATGTCCTTTGTGTGTGTGTATGAGAGAGAGAGTGTGTGTGTACAGCCTTTTTGAAAATATAGTAAAAGAACTGGAGTCTTTTTTTTTATTTGTATTTTGGCTTGCTCACGTGATATATTGCTTCAAAAACCAGTATCCGAATCATTTTTTTTATTAAAAAAAAAGAAGCAAAATGAAAAGAAAAGAAAACCCTCTGGTGGTGAACGACAAGATAAGTTTCGATCAATTTGCTTCAGATTTCCAGTTTGGCGGAATTACTCTATTTCTTTTTTTTTTTCCTTTTTTTGTCTATTTCATTCTACGTTTACTGTACTTCAATGTGTATTTTGTATTTCTAATACATAAGAGCTGTATTGCCATTTGCTGTATATATCTATACTTTATATACTCTATATATTCTATTAAGAGAGCATATAGCCTTCATGAATACAAATAACCCAAGGTTTTCTTGAAAATATCAAGGATTAGAGTGATGTTTAAAGTCTAATGAGCTGAAATCACATTCATAACGATTTGAACTGCGCATTGTGTTTCAAATGTTGAGAATATATTTATACTTTTTACATACATTTATAGTTTTCTCTCTTTCTTTCCTTCTTTCTTCCATTCAAATGTCAGCCCATTTATTAGAATATTATTTATTTATATATACATAAAAAAAATAATAGGTTTCTCTTGGAGACCTTGGTACTTTTTAAATACAAAAAGGTAGCAATTATGTATATGTCCCAACTTGTTCTTTTTTTCTTTTGAAGAAAAGTTTTGTACTCTGCAATACATGACATTAAAAATAATAAAATAAAATAAAATATTTATTTAATAACCTCGCAGTGTAACATATGCTATTTTATTTTATTATTATATATATTGTTGATTTTTTGACTGGTTTGAGTTCCAGCCAAAGCTTGTAAGATGTGGGAAATAACAATAATAATAATAATTATACAAAGAAGAGGAAGAAATGAACTTTGAGATAATTACCAGGGAAGCTAAGATTATAAACCCCTTGAACAATTTACTAATAATTATGGTGATAGTAATAGTAGTTTTATATATGGAATTTAAATCTCATCTCAAACAAGAAAAATATATTTTATTTATTTATTGGTTTGCAGGTATAGTGGGTCAAATAGAAAGAAACACAAAGATGTCAATTATACCTACAAGATACTGTAATGTTGGCTGTCAATAATCTAAATTCAATTTTTATTTCTCAAGTGCACTGAGGGTACTCGTGTTGCCATCTCAAACATTTGCATAAAGAATATATATATTTCTAATAGACATGAAAATTTGCCCTTTTTTTTTTAAAAAAAAAAACCCCCCACTAAATACTAAATTCTAGTAATGAACTTACGACTTGTGATATTTCAGATTTTAATCTATTAGTTGTACTTCTTTATATATGTATATAGCAAGTGCACCTTGTGGGATTCTAGATTATTTTACATATGATCAAATAGTCTAAATATGACAGATATATATCCCCCTATTTGTTTTGGGGGTTAAATGTCTCTATTATTCTTATAATTGGCCCGATAAAAGCATAATAATATATATTGGAACTTTATGGTTTTCACCTTTATTGACTTTTAACAAATAAGAAATAATAGAAAATAAATAAAAAGTAAAAATAAATAGTTCATTTGTCATATAGTAAACGTTTTAGCTTTACTCTGGCTATATATATATATATTCTGCTTAAAAACCATAAACTATTTTTCGTCCTTTGCACCTAAAGAAAAACAAAATATTATTTAAACAATAAGCTATTTATGAGTGTATACATACATATATACATATATTAATTAATTAAGCATTTCTTTTATCAAATAATGTGCACCCGTTTTGGCTTAATATTAATATGAATAATTCTCACTTGAGATATTGAGAAACGTACTCCCCTGATTCTCCCAATCTATTGAGAGGTCTGACTAGAATGCAAAAAACCTTGGCAGTCAAACTGTATATAGCGAAGCAGAAGAAAACCCCTTTTCTCTATCACCTTTGGTCAACTTACTCTTTATTTTCAACTTCGCTAATGTAGATTTGAAGACAAGTACTATATTACAAACATTCTACATCAGGTCATTAAAATCATACTAGTAGTTTCTATTGACCTCTTGTAATGTCGCATATCTATATTGACATACCATTTATTATATACACTTTGTCTTCTTCTTTGTTGTTGCCGAAGGAAAAATTGATGGTGTATTGTCAAATATAAAGTTATACTCATATCTTAGCACTAACAGCTGCGATAGTTGTTAAGTGTGCGCGTATTCATGGTCTTAAAACAAATTCGTACTTTATAAAAATGGAAAGCAAGATTTCAATAAAAGGATAATAAAAATACTTTAAAGAGAGTTTGTAGATAGAATAGAGACACCAAGTCGCCTTAAAGAAATTCATTTTTATTTGGTCATATATAACGCTTGATTCTATCTTTAATATATATGTAGTTTTAAAATTATTGGAAGACGTGATGAGCGTAAGTTTGAGAAAAACTGTGGTAAGAGAAAATATAAGAAGTATCGTAAAATCCTGGAATTGTGGTATGAGAATGATAAAGATATTGTAGAATTCTTGAACTGTACAATGAGAAAAGTGAAAATAAGGAAAGTGCTGTGAGATTCTTGTAAAAGTGAGGTGAGAAGAGGAAATCAAGGGGTAGTATGTTTGGGACGGACGAAAGACGAAAACACCCAAACAAAGTGTGACAATTTTATTAACTAGGAAATGTTGGAGAGTTGAAGAACCACTTATAACCGTATAGACCAACATCTGTATATGCTTGCAAGAAGTATTGTTTAGAGTATGCTTAATCATTTAATATTACCAAGTTATAGCAAGTAGATATGCATCTTGTATTAAATGTTTATCGTATTTCAATTAGTATTTTATCTATTTAATCCTACGTTTAAGATTGTAAAAGCTCCTTTTTATTTTATTGTGAAGATCAAAGGCACTAATATATCCTATGAATGAAATCATACGTTTTTGACACACAGTTTGACAGACTTTTAAAAAAGTCTACGCCCTTTCTAAGATTTATGGTTAATGTAGAGGTAGGATCTTCGTATTTTTAAGAGTGTGACCAAGCTTGAGACGTTTAAAAATTTGAAATTGTTAATGAAGTGACCAGAACTTATGGATAAAATGCACATAATACTACTCGTATGCACTTTGGACTACAGGTGAAATGAATATATTCCATAAAAAGGTATGTGAAAAAGTGCAATAATAAACTATGAATATCGAAAATGAATATAGGATTATGATATACCTCACATATACAATGGAATGTTTTGTAACTATATTATTAGAATATCTTTATTAATTATTTTTTTCTTACTTGTGTCAAGATGCTCTCACTTAAATAGAATATTCTCTTTCAATAGAAAAGCAGATATTATGAGACACAAGCCATTAAGCTATGTTTTCAGAAGTTACGTAAACGTTAAAACCAGAGATCAAATAAAAAATTGGCTTACATTGATAAAAGCTGCATGTATGTTGCAAATAAAGTCAAGTATCATTTACTTTTTAAAATAAAATAAAAATCTTTAAATATTCAAATTCAAAACTTTGCCATTTTTTCTAATATTAAAACACTAATTAATTAAAACCACAGAAAAAAGAACAAGCTTAGAGAGAGATAAATATACTATGACTTGATAAAGAGAGATATTGGTACCAAATTGTCTCTCTTTGTAAAGTATAAATCTCATTAGAGTAATTGCTTCAATTGTTCATTAGTAACATCACAAATCCAACCTTCACTGTATATCGAAATAAAGTACCAAATCAATTTTCGTGTAGAATTAATATAATCTTTCCCAATCCAAGCAAAACTGCTAATAAACAAGTTAATGTCAGTCTTAAGTAAGCTGAATGTGAAGTCAGATTCTTTTCTGACCGAATCGTGAACAGAACCTCAATTATCTTATTTTTTTTTCTTTGTTAAAGATATTAACTTTACATGTATATATAGCTGGCCTTTGATTTTACTTTGCACGTCTGTTAAGCTCTCCAGAATACACCCAAAACATCTTATGGAAATAGCTTGGTCTTTTTGTGGAATTATCTTGATACTTTCAACTATTGATATAACCTCATTTCAATAAAACTCAACGTGGAATTCGGCATTCCGCCACCTGTTGTGTGGAGATTCAGATAATGTATACGCATACTTTTTGCTTTCTTTTCTACTTTCTACTTATCGGTTGATATCGTTTTAAAACGTGTATGTATTTATTTATCAGTGAATGCTGGGTTCATTTCGTATACTTGAACAAGCAAAAGAAAACTCTTTCTTGTGGCCTTGAACAAAAAACGCACAGACCACTTTAGAGTAACCTACAAATCGCCGTTATAGAGACTTGTACTCCACTTTGAGAGTTATTGCTACACCGATCAAAGCTAAACTCTTCATTACTCTTTTTACTTCTTTGCTTCTTTACTTTACTTTACTTCACCTTACAAAGTTGACTTCATAAGTACTCTGAGTAAATATTATTAGCTGTCTCTTCTGCCGTAGAACAGTCACACAAACCCAATAAAAAGAATATATAGCTATATCACGTTTGCTCTGACGTAGACATCTAAGAGTGACAAAAAGCGCAGTCCTAAACTTTAACCGCAGATGAAAAATTTTCTGTTACATATAGACCTCCTCCAACGCGCGTCGTTTGTTTTCTCCTTGAGCAACAACAGTCCCGGTTTCATAGTGAGGCGTCTCTTACGACCGTTGCAGGGAGATTCTTCCATGCTACAAGCATCGGAAAGTGAAAGTTGTTACTCGCCAGCTCAGTTAATTCTGAGAAGTCGTGGGGCATGGTCTCTTTTCATTTTTGGAAGGACTACTGTGTACATCGCATCGCCAATGTGGAATCATGATGCTGGGGGGAGGGAGGTCTAACCTGTGGTGAGATGTGCTGGCTCTTCACTGCTAACCTGACTGAACTCTTTAACGGCTGACGGTGAAGCTACTGGTAGTCGAATGAGCTGGACCTTATCACCTAGTGGTAAGTTCTCTGGCGAGTTCGCACCCACATTACTCGGCGACGAGATGTGGGGCTGGATGAACGGGTGCTTTCCGTTGGTTTGCCACCATTCCAGCACCTCCTTCGCTACCAAGTCAGGTTTACGTCCTGAAGGAGATTGAGCCGCGTAATGCGGGGACAAAGAACTTGGTGTCATGCTTTTTATTCTTTTACTCATGTAAAAGAACATTAAGTGAAATTCAATCAAATAGAATAGTTTCTTTACGTATATCTTTAAATAAATAAATAAAGTCTTTTTTAACTAGTATCGTCTCTAATAAAAAAACACGCTTTTAAACTTTTTTTTTACTTGATTGAAGATGTTAATGTTGTAATTAGGAAGGCTCATTTATAAGAAAAAATTAATCTAATCGAAAAAATAAGAAAGAAATAAAATACTATTTGTATATTTTAATGGAGAATCGGCAACCGTGTTTAACTATATATGCTGTTTTTATCTAAGAAGTATATAAGGATAAAGTTAGAATAATCTTTGAGAATGCCAATGGCGTGTAATATATATATATATATATATTATTGAATTTGAATAATCCGGATGGACATTACGAATAACATGCATTTGAATGAAAGAAAAAGGAAAGGCGATATATATGAAGAGAAATGAGAGATGAGAAGGAATAAAGAAATGCGTGTTTTGGAGAAACCCAGAAAAGTCATTGTGAATTCAATGCACAAGTAATTGCCCTCATTGTATTTACACAGACTGTGCACAAAATAGTTTAATTTGATGCATTTATAAAACAATCATCCTTCTCTGCAAATCTTTCTATATTACATTATTTAAAAAGTAGTCGGCAGCCATAGGGTACGTTGATTAGCAAGATATGGATATCATAAAAGGGATAAATTTTCATATTGAAAATTGAAAGTAGTATAATATTTGTGCATGTTGGTTATTACCAAAGATTAATTCATATACTTAATCTATATGCTGGTCTTTTTCTTTGCTTTGTTTAGTCTTAGCTAGGTACAGGTGCTCAAAAGATACTATGCTTTTGCCATTTCAATATTGTCAATTTTTTTTTAAACTACTAATAAAAGACAGTTTTCCCATCTAATTTTGAATAGATTTAGAAATATATTTTCTATCAAGAAAAGGCAAGTTATTAAATTAGATTGGCAGATCAAACTTCTTATGTATCTTGTCGTATTCGAATTATTTAATAAAAGCTACATCTGACAGTGTCTCAATCTGTTTAATTATCATCTCATTCTAGTAAGACTTACTGAAAATTGCATATAGCGAATCAATATTTAGATGCTCGATTTCTCCTATTCAGCTTTTATCAAACTAAACATGTTTTCTATTTTGTTTCTTAGGAGCATTTGAACACAACGAGCTTAAATATACACAGGGTAAACTACTTTAGTAAATTTCGAATTATACATTCGAGAACAGAACCACTCCCCTTAAGCGATTTTATATTCTTTTTCTTTTTTTTTCTTTTACGTACCTCGATAGTTGCGGAGTTGATCCATACACTGCGTCATCAGGAAACTTGACTTTCTGCCGCGCGTTCCTCGACGGGAAAGTGGGACTTACGTACGTTGGTTTGCAGGACACGACCCAAATCCCTTTTCACTTTTCGCTACTTAGTTAACCTCATTAACCACAAGCATGGTAAACCTATAGCTCTCTCATAATATAAGCAAAACATACACATATACACATATATCGGCTATTAAGCAAAATTGAATCCCCTTAATTTTTGGCACGTAGTTCCGAAACCAATACGATAACGATGTCTCAACATGGTCACCACAAGGACGTATTCATCAGGTCGAATATGCAGTAGAAGCTGTCAAGCAAGGTTCGGCTGCCATCGGTCTCAAAAATAAGAAATACGCGATTTTGCTGGCTCTCAAGGTAAAATACGCCAAATATAAAAAAAATCAGAAAGAAGAATGCTTCAAGGACCAAACTCAAAAATCTGGAATCAACAACTTACATAACCTAAAATATACTTGGCTCCAATCGGATTCCTCAGCGTTCATCAGGCGAGCTTGCATCCTACCAGAAGAAATTGATCAAGATTGATGATCACATGGGTATTGGAATTGCTGGCTTGACATCTGATGCACGTGTGTTGAGGTAACATATATATATAAGCTTGCATGCATTTTGTGGATCAAAAGTGCACACTGGTCTGATACAAGAAAATACTAGCAATTTTATGCGTACCGAAGCTATGCGTTCCAAGATGTTGTACGACAGACCTTTGCCAGTACAGAGAATTGTGGCTGCCATTGCCGACAGTAAGCAGGATTATAATTTGCATAAATTCATATATATAAATTTGATCTGGATGGCGATCTCATGCAAATTGTGTATTTTGTTTGTGTTTTTTCTGTGATGAATTAGAGGCTCAAGTCAACACTCAACAGTATGGTCGCAGACCTTATGGTGTTGGACTTTTGGTGATTGGACACGATGTAAGAGAGAACACTTGCAAATTAATTCAAGTTTTGCGAATCCAGATGCTTAGGGATGTATAAATCTAACAGACTTGCTATTTCACAGGAGACTGGCCCTCATCTATTTGAGTGCTCTCCTTCTGGAACTTGCTTTGAGTACCATGCTATGTCAATTGGTGCACGATCTCAATCCGCCAAGACTTATCTTGAGAGCCATTACCAGGAGTTTGCTAACGGTATGTTATATTATCATATATTTCTCAGGATATAAAAAGGGAAGGAAAGAAGATGATTGGGAAATTAAGTAAATTATTTGGGTCCTACATTACAGAGTCTTTGAACGAGTTGGTTCGTCATGGTCTCCAGGCTTTGCGCGACACACTGCAGCAGGATAGCGAGCTCAATATTCATAACACTTCGCTCGGAATTGTGGGTGAGGACAGAGATTTTGAGATTATCGAGGGTGAAGCATTGCAAGTTTATTTGGACCTTTTGGGCGAGGAAACTGGTAGAACTCGTCGTTCTGCAGCTGGTGTCAGTGCTTCTGATTCAGTGGCAGCCGAGGGCCAGCGAACTGGGGAAGCCAGCGGGGTTACTCCTATGGATACTGATGCTTAATTAAAGTCATAAAACAAAACAAAACAACAAAACAGAACAAAAAAGAGAGAGGGAGGGAGAGAGATGTCATCGTTAGTAGGGCTTATTTTACTCCTAAAGAAAATACATCCACATATCTCATTTTGGATGGTCAAAGATTATGAACGATCAAAGAGAAAATTACATGATAAAGATTTCTGTTGCTGTTATTTTATTGTTTTAATGAGAGCTTTTTAAGATTTTAAAAAAGACATAAAAATAGAAAAGGGTAAAATGAGAATAGATAAAGAAATCTTTTTTTTTTAGCTTTTTGGTTTGATAGTTTGTTTATACACAGTGGAGATGGCGAGAGTAGATAAAAATGAATAAAATAAAATAAAAAGAATAGGTTTACAATATATATATTTAAAAATTTGTTCCAACCCATACACGAGCATTGCGGAACATTCTAAGCCAAGGTCCGACCTGTCCCCAGTTCTCTTCGTTAGGATACCAAGAGTTGCTCTCCTTGAGGACAACACGCTCAGGATGAGGCATCATTGCAAGGACACGGCCATTGGGAGTACGGATACCAGCAATGGCATCAGGAGTGCCGTTGGGGTTGTAGGGGTAACGCTGAGTAGGCTTGCCATAGTTATCAACAAAGCGGACGCTAGCGAGGTTCTGTTTCTTGAACTTGCTAAAGTCTTCCTGGGATCTGAAAGAGGCACGGCCTTCACCATGAGCGACAGCAATGGGGAATTTGGAGCCTTCCATGCCAGAGAAGAAGATAGAAGACGAGTCTTCAATCTCTACCATTGAAGTACGGCCCTCAAACTGCTCACTCTCATTGCGCTGGAAAGTAGGCCAAGATTCTGCACCAGGGATTAACTCTGCGAAATTGCTGAGGAACTGACAGCCGTTACAGATACCAAGGGCAAAGGTATTGTTACGGTTGAAGAAGTCAGTAAACTCAGCACGAGCATGGGGGTTCAAGAGAATGGACTTTGCCCAGCCGGCACCAGCACCGAGGACATCACCATAAGAGAAACCGCCGCAAGCAGCAATACCAACAAAGTCGCGCAATGTAGTCTTGCCAGCCATGATATCAGTCATGTGAACATCGACAGCATCGAAGCCAGCCAAATGGAAAGCAAAGGCCATCTCGATCTGGCCATTTACACCTTGATCACGAAGAATAGCAACACGAGGGCGCTTGGTGCTAGACTTGAATGGAGCAGTGACATCCTTAGTGGGATCAAATGTCAAGTCATAGTGAAGTCCGGGATCCTTGGCATCAAGAGCATTATCATACTCTTGCTGTGCACACCCAGCGTTATCACGAGCAGCCTGCATAAGGAAAGAGGTCTTGGACCAGGTACGGAAAAGGTTAATGCGAGAATCAGCAAATACAGCTTCATTATTGTACTTGAAGGCAATGGTATCCTTATCATCGTGTTCGGTCACAACACCAATCTTGATAAGAGCCTCCTTCGGCAAGCCAGCACGGGTAGCGACACCAATGAACTCTTCGAGACGGCTCTCCTCAACCTGAACAACAGCACCGAGTTCTTCATTGTAAAGGGCAGCAACAATATCACCGTTCTTGACAATAGGATCCAAAGTGACCTGGGCACCAACATGACCAGCGAAGCACATCTCGGTGATTGTGGAGAAAAGTCCACCATCAGAACGATCATGGTAAGCCAAAACAAGGCTCTTTTTAACATCGCCCTCCTTAACAGCTTGCATAGCGGTAAAGAAGTTCTTGAGAAGGGCGGCATCCTCAACATCAGGAGCTTCCTGACCAATCTGTTTGTAGACCTGAGCAATAGAAGAACCACCGAGTCGCTGTTTGCCCTTCGCGAGATCAATGAAAACCAAGGTAGTCTGGGCACTGTTCTTAAGCTGAGGAGTGAAGGTCTTGTGAGTGTTGACGACGGGAGCAAAGCCAGTAATGATGACAGAAAGAGGAGCAGTAACCTCGGTGTTCTTTCCGTCCTTCTCCCACTTCATCTTCATGGACATGGAATCCTTTCCAACGGGAATAGCAACGCCAAGTGCAGGGCAAAGATCAAGACCAATAGCCTGAACAGCAGAGTAGAGACCAGCACCTTCTCCAGCATGATCAGCAGCGCACATCCAGTTGGCAGAAAGTCTTATACGACCGATGTCGGCAATATCAGCAGCAGCAAGGTTGGTAATTGATTCACCGATGGCCATACGAGCAGAAGCAGCAGGAGAAAGAAGAGCCAAAGGAGTACGCTCACCCATAGCCATAGCCTCACCAGTGACAATATCAGTACCAAGAGAAGTAATAGTCACAGCCACATCAGCAACGGGAACTTGCCAAGGACCAACAAATTGATCACGGGCAACAAGAGCAGTGATTGAACGATCACCAATTGTGATCAAGAAAGATTTTGACGCAACGGCGGGCAATTGGAGAACACGACTGGCAGCATCCTTGAGAGCATCAGCTGTGGTTTTAGCAGCAGGCAAGTAAGTTCGTAGACTAGAGTCAAAAGGCTGACGGAAGGGCTTGAGGGTTGTAGTGGTGCGAGACATCTTTGGAGGTTTTCCGAACAAGACAGGCATAGGCAAATCAATAGGAGTAGACTTGAGGAGAGGGTCCTTGACAACAAGACGCTTCTCTGCAGTGGCTTTTCCCACAATGGCATAAGGACAACGCTCACGGGCACAGAAGTCCTCGAATACTTTGATTTTCTCGGGAGAAATGGCAGCTACATAACGTTCCTGAGATTCATTGCACCATATTTCCATGGGAGACAGACTGGCGTCATCACAAGGAACCTTGCGCAGATCGATTTCAGCGCCAAGGTCGCTGTCATGAACGATTTCTGGGAGAGCGTTGGAGATACCACCAGCACCGACATCATGGACAGACTCAATAGGGTTGGCATCGCCCAAAGCGGTACAGAAATCAATGACCTGTTGAGCACGGCGTTCCATTTCTGGGTTGTCACGCTGGACAGAGGCGAAATCAAGAGCAGCGCTGCTCTGACCCGAGGCCATGGAACTGGCAGCACCACCACCGAGACCAATGAGCATACTGGGGCCACCAAACACGACGAGGTGGGCACCAGGAGAAATTACCTTCTTAAGGACGTGTGCGGGACGAATGGTACCAAGACCACCGGCAATCATGATAGGCTTATGGTAACCACGAACTTCTGAAGTAGTCTCGGAGACGGGTACAGTTTCAGCAAATGTACGGAAGTAACCAGCAAGAGCAGGGCGGCCGAACTCGTTGTTGAAAGCAGCACCGCCAAGAGGGGCTTCGATCATGATATCCAGAGCAGAGGCAACATGACCAGGCTTGCCAAAGTCTGTTTCCCATGGCTGAACATTATCAGGGATCAATAAATTGGACACAGTGAAACCAACCAAACCAGCCTTGGGCTTTGATCCCTGGCCAACAGCACCTTCATCACGAATCTCACCACCTGAACCAGTAGCAGCACCAGGAAAAGGGGACACGGCAGTAGGATGGTTATGTGTTTCGACCTATTATTATAATAAAAATAATAAGAATTAATAAATTTGAACTTTTTTTTCAATCTAAATATACATGAATATATATTTAAAAGAAAACAAACCTTTGCAATAAAGTGAACATCCTCTTCATAGTGCTCATACAAATTTCCTGTAGAAGATGAGGGAGCAAAGCGAGTGGCCTTTGATCCCTCAAGAACAGCGGCATTGTCGGAGTAAGCGGAGAGTGTGTATTGAGGGTTGAGTTGATGGGTGTGCTTAATCATGCCAAAGAGCGAATGGGGCTTGAGTTCACCATCGATAGTCCAGTCTGCACCAAAGATCTTGTGACGACAGTGCTCTGAGTTGACCTGGGCAAACATGAAAAGCTCGACGTCGGTGGGGTTTCTGCGGAGAGCATCACCCGAAGAAGAACCAACGAATGCATCGATAAGATAATCAATCTCGTCATTAGCCAATGCAAGACCGAGCTCACTGTTGGCCTTGACAAGCTTCTCTCGTGCAACCTTTGTATCCTTGCTGGCCTGGCCACTGAGAAGGTCGACAACGGTCAAATGTCCAGGAGAACCGTGTTTGAAGATTGACTCGTAGGCAGGGATTTCTGTGGAGATTGACTGTGTCATGCGGTCGTGGATTGCATTAGACATAGCTGTCAGTTCATTAGAGGTGAGTTTGGAGCCATCGGCCTTGACTACAAGGTAAGCAGCGCCACGTTCGATACGCTCAACAAAAGGATACAGCTTGCAAAGGTGGGCAATGTTGGTAGCCTTTGATGACCAAGGAGAGATTGTGCCAGGGCGTGGGACTACCAAGACAACTGTAGCATTGGTGGGTTGACCATTGCCGGACAAAAAGTTCTCGATTTGCTTAGCATGTTCTGCGGAAATAGGGTTCGAATCATAACGCAGGAGATTCTTGAGGATCTTTGCCTGCTCAGAAGATGTGTCCTTTAGAGTGGCAAGAGTTGCAGCATCCCTGGGAGACACAAAGTGTGTGTGGAGAGCGGCGACTGCAGATGCGCCTGGGACTTGCTTCTGGATAGCTTTGAGAACTCTCTTGGACTTAAAGTCTGAGAGAGACGAGGATCCTGCGAGTACCAACATGAGCCGAGTAAACTAATGTGAGGTTTTTTGGTTGGATGGAGACTGGTGGTTCTCTAAGGCAGAGCAAAAATAAAACAGAAAAGAGAGAACGAGCTTTGTGTGTTTGAGGACTTGAAGGTTGGGAAGACAAGTGACAAGTGGATGGTTTTTGCGTGCTTTTAAATGGGCGGCATTTTAAGGGAAAACCGGTCTACATAGAGATGACTCAAGGAAAAACGGGGTAATTTAAGCCACTAAAGGAGATGGTATCACACCCTCGGATCTGTAGTAAATGCTCAATATAAAACCAATTCAGAAAAGATCAAAATATGACAAGGATTGAAGGTACTTTAAAGTCGTTGAACTCTTTATACATTTATTTCGACTTTTTTTTTTAAAAAAAAAATTAATTAATTCAAATAAAAAATAATTCAAGTAAATATTTTTATATAAACATATATTTATATACATTGTGTATATCCTTATGAGAGCATTTTCTTGCAAAGCTCTTTGCTGGTTTTGATCCATTGGTCTCGTTTGGCCTCCAGAGCAGCCAAGAGAGCCTTCAATTCCTGACTATCAGGATTACCCTATCACATCAAATTTGATGTCAGAAGTGGAGTCATAAAAATGAGAGATGAATCTTTTTTTTTAATAATAATAATAATAAAAAGGTTGACTTACCCGTAATCCAATGGTCACAAATCCAATACCGTTCTCATAGTCGTCTTTTTCATAGTACGCTTGTCCGATACGATAACATGCCTTTATATTTCTGGGTTCTCTATCTAGTACCTTTTGGCATACTTCAATAGCCTTGTCCCAGTCTCGCATTTTCATATAACATGCAGCAACATTTGCGTGAAGTGCGATTGTAACTTCACGGGCCTTGATCAAGTCTTCTGGCTCACAGTCCCACACATCCACAACATACTCTCTTCCCTACAGTAAATAATCAATTGAAATAAAGAGTATTTCATTAGTTTCAGGATTATTTGATTTAATCAGATCAGATCAGATGTGGTAAAAATTGTACCTTTCTATAGGCAAATAAAGCTTGTTCAATTGCTCCTTGTTTGTAGAATGCGTTTCCTTCTTCCTTTTTGGCCAAGGCGACAGAGATCTTTTGTTTGACGGATTCTGCAGACTAAGAAAATGAAAATAAAGAAGGATTAATTCAAATCTCAATGTATAAACCAAAGGTCCTACCATCAATTCTCCATCATATTCCCTTTTTCTTTCTCTTTATTTCTCTCTACTTTACCTCCCAGGTACCCAAAAGCTCAACCTCAAAACGCAGGTTTGCTTTTTGAGGAACAATTGGAGGCCACCCCTTCTTTCCATAACCTACAACAGATAAACAAATGTCATTAGTTTACAAATATTACAGGTACAGCAGTTGATTATTATTATTATTTTGGCGACTTACCATAATCATAGGTACACACAATCTCAGCCAGTTCACCCACATGCATAATCGGAATTGCGATCTCCCATGCTTTGATTACCTTGCCTGAGTAATTCATATTGGTTTGACATTTAATATATATATATATATAATACGCAATCACATTTTACTTTTCTTTTTATTGGATCCAACGCGTTTCCCATCCATTTTATTTTATATATTGTTTACCTCCATTTGGTACAAACTCATAAGCCGCGTTACGTTGACGCGATGAATCGAACAAGCTGCCATCTTCTAGAAAGCTTTCGTAATGCACTTTTATTTTTATTTTAAAAATAAATTATTAGATCTTGTTTTGAATTTTCCAAAGTAGTTTGTTTGTTTGTTTTTCTTTTTTCTCTTACCACTTACGATTGAATCTGCTTTAGGACATTGACCTTGACCTGATCTGATTATTCGTTTGGTGACATTGTTATCAGGTGTCAAAGAGACTGGTGATGTTTGAGTAGAAGTAGTGGCCATAATTAGAAAAAAAATCACCAAAAATTTATTCGTAACCCTTTTGTAGAAATTTTTATATATTGGGTGAAGTGAAAGAAAAAAAAAATACAAAAAAATAAAGAATAATAATGAATCAAATAAAGTTCACGCTTATATGAAATTGAAAAATATAAAAATACTATATATATAAATATAAAATAAAATAAAATAAATAGCATGTATATGGATATCAATATGAACATAGATCTAGACGTATATAGATACGTTTATACCTAAAGCGATAGAATCATATTTACCGTGTATAAAATCTACAGGGTTATAACAATAAAATATAGTCAAATTGTTTTACATTAACATAAATTACTTGCATTCGTAAAGAGATAGTCCAGTGCAAAGCCAAAAAGTTGAGAATTTAGATAGATGAATAGATAGATTAGATAAGAATGAAAAGAATGGTTAATATATATATATATATATATATATATTTATATAAATAATATGATTTCTATACGGTGTTACTGCTTCTGCCGTTATTGTCGTCGCTGTTGCTGTTGCTGTATACAAATGAAGAAACAAGATGTACAATGTATAATATGTTGAAATATTCTTCTAAAGAAAGAAACAAAAAGATTTACAGATGGTGTTCAGTATTGAATATTGTAAATATTTTCCTTCAAAGGGTCTCCAAGAGAAAAGTATTCGTCAGTCCGGAATATGCCTACAGAACCACACCGTAGATCGACATAGCCATGAGGGATATCTCTTTCCCAGTTTTCTTTGTGCACACATCCATTGTCATCTTTTGGTCGATTATCTTCATCAGATCCATTGTATCGATCAATTGGATAGTCGTCTACAGACTCTATCGATTCAAGATAAGTCTGGATCCAGCTAACATCGGACGGATCAAGAAGTCGGTATCTGATTCCGTTCCTGTAGGCTCTATAGACTGTGTATGAGTGGTACCACCGAGTGGATGGATTAAATGGGTGAAGGGAGGAGGACGGAGGTGGTTCAGATCGAACATTGACCTGAGAGATAGCAAACAGATTAACGCGTGCACGGGCAGTGGGGTGATACTCTTTATGAGACAAAAAGAACACTTCATCCAACAGCAGCATCTTAAAATGGGTGTATGGCATGTCGATACAAATTATATGTGTGTCTGAAAAAAGTGGGTCAGTAACCTTGACATAGGTAAGTCGCATGTAGGTCAACTGTCGACATCGCCGTGAGATGTAGCTAAACATGTTTGAATCTGTGTCGAGATAATCGAGAACCAACGAGCGTAGAACATGGCGTTCTGACACGAGCGGTACCGAAGATTGAAGTGAGAGAACAACTGACTTGAGATCAAGGGTCTCGACACAAGGACACGCGTTCAACAACGCATCAAATGAAATGGGTGTTATGGCTCCAAACCCTTTAAGACTCAGGGATCGCAAGTTCCGAAAGTGGAGTAAGCTTGGTATCGTGAGCGCATCCGAAACAGGACCGGTTATTGTGAATTTGAAGTGTTCAAGAGTCTGAAGGGAAGACTGGCAGATGGTTTTTAATAGGATTGTAGAAGGAGTGGGAATGTTTTCGTTGAGGTTGAGACTGTATTCAATATTTTTGAGAGATGTTCCGGTCTCTGAGAGGCCTTTGAAAAGTTCGTAGTAAGGTAGATACGGGCAGACACGTTCATGAAAGCTAACAGTCTCCAAATTACTCAGGCAGCGACCAGCCAGTCTGAATGCTTCTCTAATCGCATTATCGGTTTCGGTATCTTCAATAAGGAGGTAATCGTAAGAAAGTTGGCCAACATGATCACTTTCTGTGCGCCACTTGATGTTGGTGAGGTTTGGGTATTTGTGAGTCCAATAATATATCCAGGCATGGTTTGATGTCTTGAGTGTGGCAGTTAAACTGGTGATTGACTTTGAGACAGGTAAAGTAAAGATGTATGCCAATTCAGAGTTCGAGAGAACTTTGAGGCCACAGTCTAGAGAGAGTGTCTCGAGCATAGGTAGGCATGAATGAATTATTTCCATGTTGTCGAGGTTGAAGATATCGGTATTAATTCGACTGTCTCTCTGAATACTAAGAGACTTTAAACCAGGCAATCCAGAAACAATCAAAACCATTTCATCCATATCCCAATGATCCAGTCGAAGGGACAGTTCTGTAAGTGATCGCCACAAATGCCAATCGAGGGGAAAATCATACTCCCTAGCATCGTAAGCATATTTCTCGATGGAAAGACATTGGAGACCGGGGCAGGCTCTTTGAAATATATTCAATTCTTTCTCGCTGATACGTGCGTTCCCGAGTACAGAGAGACTTCGAATGAGTTGCCCGTGTTTGTTAGAGCTTGAAATGGTTTTGATAAGCGACAGAAGAGGTCTTCGTGAGGTAATTTTTACTTCAGTCCACATTGGCAGAAGAAATGGTGAATACCAGCTTTGACACACAGTGCTGCAGGTCACTTGATCGCTCTTCTTTAAAAGGAATGCGATTCGATTAAGAATCTCAAATGGTAAGTTGGAAGCTGACATTGTTATTAGGAAGAAACAAACATGAATAAATGAATGAATGAATGAATGACTGAATGAATGAAAAGACCTAGTTAACTTTAGAAGAAGAAAACGAGAGAGAAAAAAAAACACCCGTGAAGTCTCACAAATCGTGACTCAAAAGCGATTAATATATATATATATACTATATATTAACTTGTGCATATATACAAAGTCGAAAGACATAACGAGCTCAAACATATGTTTGACTTTTTTGTATGCCCTTATATTATATTTTTAGTTGCATCTTCAGTTTAGTATTTCGTTATTATTTCAGACCTGTGTAAAGGATTTGCGATTTCTGGTCACAGAACCAAAGAAATGGATAAAGTCTCCTTCATGTTCATTTGTTGTCAAAGAGTATACGTACATCCTTAATTAATAATATGATGTACATGTATATATAAATATAAATATAATACATGTCTCATTATTTTCCATTTATGGATAGACGTTTTTTAGCGATCTTCGCGATTTTTATTTATATACATATATAAATACAGAATATTATAAAATCTGGGTTACTTCTTCAATAAGCCTAACTTTGTTAGTCTCTGGTCAGTTTGAGACTTTAAGCCGAAAAAGTAAGTCAAGGTTATTTTTGGGTCTTGCGGTAAAGTATATAAGCTGACTTCTTGTATTATTTTCTTTAAGACTTCTTTATACTTATATTTACATTTATATAATCTTTTTATCTAATAGAATATTAAATATAATAGCTTAATTGTACTTGACCGGAGATCGACGCTGTGATCGTCTCTCTCTTTTAAAATTAAAATGAAAATGAAAATAGAGATTAGATCTACGCTTTTGTCAATATATAAAAACACAAATACAAATACAATCATATGTTTATACATCTCTATTTCCAGATAATGAACAAGCAAGCAATATACTCTAGGAAAATAGAATTCTGTTCATTTCAAGACTATTTTTTCTGTTTCTAAAAAAAAACCTTAAATCACTTTACCCATTCTAATACATATATATAATTATGCGGGTTGGACAATACAATATGTACTCTACTGAATTTCACATAGACAAGCAACAGGTCTATCTATTTTTATGTTTATTAGAGCATCCCCAACATGCTGGACTAATTTCTGTTATTTTGTGTAACATATTGTCCTCATCGTCAATAAAAACTCCCTGGCCCCTAAGATTTATGAAACACTTGGGGTGGACAGATCGAAAAGTTTAAAATGAGATTCTCCAATGAGATTAACTTATAACCACCCTCCTTTTTTTTCCTTCAAGAAAAAAAGGTTCAATATCGACTTAAATGCGTATTAGATAAAATCAAGTACTCATAATACCATCTCTTCTATCAGGTATAGATACTTTATAATACGGTTTACTAGAATTTGCACCCTGTGGCACATCCCTTCAACCAAGGCAGGATATTCTTCTCAATTCAATTCACAATGGAAGAAGACTAGCCAGTCAGAGTGATTCGAACTTTTTTTTAGCTCCCCATCCAATAATATGGCTTGTAGTTTTGAACTTATTTTTGATCTTTTAGTCTGTCCGCACCAACTCCCACCCAAGAACCTGTTCCTGGTGATCCGTTCCCCCATCTTCTCTCCGAAATTTCCACCGTTCCTCGTCAACCCCCTCCATCTGTGCCCGCTCGAAATTGTGCCTAGGAGGACGGACTTGGTCTGGTATCGTTGTGTATTCTGGATCCATAAATGGATCGTCCGAGTTTCTAAAAGGAATCCCTCTTTGGAGCTCCTATCCCTGCTGAAATCCGTTCCCAATTCTGGTGCCGTCAGTACCTAGTTACTTATTCTCGATTCTTTCATGTCATTTATTTTTCTTATATATTTATTTCACCTGTATTATTACCAGCTGTATTATCTATTTTAGTCTTAGTCTTTCTAAAAGCCGTTTTCCCCCATAGGGGGTTTTTTACATGCTCTCTTTACTGTTTTTGCTGACTATTCATCCTTGTCTCTGTCATGCGTGTTCCATACTTTTTCTTTATTTATCCTTCACTTTTTACATATTTTTTTTATTCCCCCTCATATTTAGGGGGTTACTTTTATTATTTTCATTTATTCTTCAGCTCTCATCGGGTAGCCAATATGCTAAAATGCGCAAGGCCTAGAAAAACCCACAATAAAATATTTTCATCTGTCCGCACCAACTATGTCAATTAATCTTTGGTAATAACCAACATGCACAAATATTATACTACATTCAATTTTCAATATGAAAATTTATTCCTTTTATGATATCCATATCTTGCTAATCAACGTACCCTATGGCTGCCGACTACTTTTTAAATAATGTAATATAGAAAGATTTGCAGAGAAGGATGATTGTTTTATAAATGCATCAAATTAAACTATTTTGTGCACAGTCTGTGTAAATACAATGAGGGCAATTACTTGTGCATTGAATTCACAATGACTTTTCTGGGTTTCTCCAAAACACGCATTTCTTTATTCCTTCTCATCTCTCATTTCTCTTCATATATATCGCCTTTCCTTTTTCTTTCATTCAAATGCATGTTATTCGTAATGTCCATCCGGATTATTCAAATTCAATAATATATATATATATATATATTACACGCCATTGGCATTCTCAAAGATTATTCTAACTTTATCCTTATATACTTCTTAGATAAAAACAGCATATATAGTTAAACACGGTTGCCGATTCTCCATTAAAATATACAAATAGTATTTTATTTCTTTCTTATTTTTTCGATTAGATTAATTTTTTCTTATAAATGAGCCTTCCTAATTACAACATTAACATCTTCAATCAAGTAAAAAAAAAGTTTAAAAGCGTGTTTTTTTATTAGAGACGATACTAGTTAAAAAAGACTTTATTTATTTATTTAAAGATATACGTAAAGAAACTATTCTATTTGATTGAATTTCACTTAATGTTCTTTTACATGAGTAAAAGAATAAAAAGCATGACACCAAGTTCTTTGTCCCCGCATTACGCGGCTCAATCTCCTTCAGGACGTAAACCTGACTTGGTAGCGAAGGAGGTGCTGGAATGGTGGCAAACCAACGGAAAGCACCCGTTCATCCAGCCCCACATCTCGTCGCCGAGTAATGTGGGTGCGAACTCGCCAGAGAACTTACCACTAGGTGATAAGGTCCAGCTCATTCGACTACCAGTAGCTTCACCGTCAGCCGTTAAAGAGTTCAGTCAGGTTAGCAGTGAAGAGCCAGCACATCTCACCACAGGTTAGACCTCCCTCCCCCCAGCATCATGATTCCACATTGGCGATGCGATGTACACAGTAGTCCTTCCAAAAATGAAAAGAGACCATGCCCCACGACTTCTCAGAATTAACTGAGCTGGCGAGTAACAACTTTCACTTTCCGATGCTTGTAGCATGGAAGAATCTCCCTGCAACGGTCGTAAGAGACGCCTCACTATGAAACCGGGACTGTTGTTGCTCAAGGAGAAAACAAACGACGCGCGTTGGAGGAGGTCTATATGTAACAGAAAATTTTTCATCTGCGGTTAAAGTTTAGGACTGCGCTTTTTGTCACTCTTAGATGTCTACGTCAGAGCAAACGTGATATAGCTATATATTCTTTTTATTGGGTTTGTGTGACTGTTCTACGGCAGAAGAGACAGCTAATAATATTTACTCAGAGTACTTATGAAGTCAACTTTGTAAGGTGAAGTAAAGTAAAGTAAAGAAGCAAAGAAGTAAAAAGAGTAATGAAGAGTTTAGCTTTGATCGGTGTAGCAATAACTCTCAAAGTGGAGTACAAGTCTCTATAACGGCGATTTGTAGGTTACTCTAAAGTGGTCTGTGCGTTTTTTGTTCAAGGCCACAAGAAAGAGTTTTCTTTTGCTTGTTCAAGTATACGAAATGAACCCAGCATTCACTGATAAATAAATACATACACGTTTTAAAACGATATCAACCGATAAGTAGAAAGTAGAAAAGAAAGCAAAAAGTATGCGTATACATTATCTGAATCTCCACACAACAGGTGGCGGAATGCCGAATTCCACGTTGAGTTTTATTGAAATGAGGTTATATCAATAGTTGAAAGTATCAAGATAATTCCACAAAAAGACCAAGCTATTTCCATAAGATGTTTTGGGTGTATTCTGGAGAGAATAGCAGACGTCTTCGACAATTTGCTTTTCAAGAGCTCAAGATATTAATCTTAGCTATATATGAATAAAAATAAAATCAATTAGCAAATGAATATTACTTAAGAGATTAAATTTAACTATTTTATTAGGAGGTATAATTGGCATCAACAAGCCGGCTGTTCCATAATATGTAGTATAAATTAAATATCCAAGAAAAGCATCTACTTTTTTCCTTTCGCTATGAGTTTGAGATAGAGGTATATAATTGCCTGAAATTTAACCGCTGCTGATGGTTTAAATGATGTGAAAAGATGATTAAAAAAACCCCAAAGCAACTTCGATGTTATAATGTGTAAAATATTTGCTGGCAGCAGTAAATATTCTGGATAGCCTGGCAAGTTTTTCAAAGAGTAATCTTCTTATTATTCGTATACTTTGCATATAAAATCCAAGTTTTCAGGCGCGATATTGTGGTCCACAATACAGATTTTTCATTTATGTCCGCGTTCATCATTTTCAATTGTACATTTAATTTATATCTCACAGGATTTCGCAACAGGCTTTCTGTACACTCGTCGTATGATGTCCTTTCTTTCTATTCAGGAAGAGGTATCTTTCTATCTACGGGGACTCCCGAAACAATCCTTACTGTCTTCCTAATACCTAGATATTAGCCATGCTGTTTATAAATTATACTTATATGGATATATGAGGGATTAATAAAAGCAAAGTGGTGAATGAAATATTATGCTTGCAACTCTATGTCTTTGTAATCTCACAATAAACTACGGTCAAAGAGAAGTATATTTCAATAAGAAATATTGAGTCTAAATATCTTAAGTCATGCATCAAAAACTTTGTAATAAGTCTCGCAGAGGATTGCTATGTTGTTGATTCTGGTAATGTTACTCATGTTGGCTGTCAAAAAAAATAGAAAAAAAAATAGAGAAAGGCGAGAGTACTTTTCTGGGTTCATGTCTTTGGTTTTACACTCTTTCCGAACCAGCCTGGCTCCCGACAATCCTGGCAATTTCTACAGTAATCCCCCCCCCCCTTGATCCATTTCCATCCTTTGTACGTCATCCCCAATTACAGAAAAAAAAGAAGAAAAAGAATGAGGTGCGATGGATAAATTAATTAGGCGGACTCATTTCACTTTTTTTTTTTAAAAAAAAAATACACGCGCAAACACATACAGATATATAAACATTTACTTCTCGACATATACCACTATGAATGCTTTATTTGGACGTTCTCTAACTCGCTCGTTTGTGCGTCAACAAACACGCACTGGATCAGCTCGCAACTTCACCAACACTAAACAGTACGATGCAATTGTTCTCAATGCTTATACCGATGCTGGGAACATTACCCTTCCTGCAACCAACGCAATTTCTGCCACCACACGCGCTACTATTCTCGAGCAGCTCACTGCCTCAAAGTTCTCAAAGCAAGGCGACGTGCGCATGCTCTATAACATTGGCGGTGTAAAGCAAGTAGCAATCGTTGGTCTCGGAAAGAAATCCGGTGAAGATCAAGCAAAGATTCAGGATGCTGTCAGAACCGCTGTACGTTTACTTCTTTCTTTTTAGGAAGTCGTCTGTAAAATACGATCATCAGAATTATTTGTATATACATAAACACATATATTCTAATTCACTGTTTTTCCAATAAATTATATTTTTTAGGCTGCCACTGGTGTACGCGCTCTTCAGGGCCAGGGCGCAAAATATATTGGTGTTGATGTGTCTGTAGATGCTCATGGCGCATCTGAAGGTGCTTCTCTTGCCCAGTTCTCCTTTGACAAGCTCAAGGTTGAAAAGGCACGCCGTAAGGAAATCGTCGTTGGACCATTTTCGGAATCCTCAGTTGAAGACATTACCTGGGAATCTGGACAGATTTATGGTGCATCCCAAAACCTCGCACGTATGCTGATGACCTCACCCGCTAATCTGATGACTCCCAAGCTCTTCTCTGATGAGGTTGCATACCTTTTGGCTGGACTGGAGAACACTGATGTCTTAGTTCATGATGAAGAATGGGCTGCTCGTAACAACATGAATGCCTTTTTGTCTGTTTCCAAGGGCAGGTAAAAAAAAACAATAATTTGAATTTGTGAAAAAAAGAGAGAATTGTTATATTGATAAATATATATGGATTGGATTTACATAAAGCCAAGAGCCATTGCGATTCTTGGAAATTCATTACAAGGGTGGAAAGGAGTCTGATCCTACGCATGCGTTGGTTGGAAAAGGTAAATATAAATTCAGTCAGAAAGTTGTGGTTGACTTAAGATACTGACTCAAAATACATTCCAGGTGTTACTTTTGATGCGTATGTGAAAAAATTGGGACATGATTGATCATCTTTGTGAGCCTAAATGCGTTTTTGCTTATATGTATGTGTGTATGTGTTTCTTAGTGGTGGAATTTCGCTCAAGCCATCGAATAACATGGCCTTGATGAAGGGTGATATGGGTGGTGCTGCCACTGTGGCTGGTGCTCTCTATGGAATCATCAAGCTTGGTCTTCCTGTCAATGTTGTGGCTGTTACCCCTCTGTGTGAGAATATGCCTTCAGGTGACGCAACAAAGCCAGGAGATGTTGTAAAGGCAATGAACGGAAAGTCCATTGAGGTTCTTGATACCGATGCTGAAGGAAGATTGATCTTGGTAAATTATACATATTATATTAAACAATACAATCCAACCGAGATACTTACAAATATATATGTTTTTTATCTTGTTGTGCTAAAAAGGCTGATGCTCTGTACTATGTTACATCCAAGTACAAGCCCAGCAGTGTTATTGACTTGGCTACCCTTACAGGTGCCATGGATGTTGCTCTTGGCGAAGTATTTGCTGGTGTCTTCACAAACTCTGACGATCTCTGGAAGAAGCTTGATAAGGCTGGCCAGACCGTCTCTGATCCTTTCTGGAGAATGCCCTTGAACGCTGGTTATCTCAAGGAGATGCAGACTTCATTGGTTGCTGACCTCAATAACCTTGGTAAAGGACGTTCTGGGGGTGCCTGCTCGGCTGCTGCCTTCCTCAAAGAGTTTGTTAACGGACTTGAAACACCGGTCGAATCGCCGGGTCCTCGGGATACCACTGAAGTGGTTGAAACTACTACTAATGATTCCATCGCATGGGCTCACATTGATATTGCCGGTGTTATGGATAGCCAGTCTACCCATGGATACCATATCAAGGGAATGAGTGGTAAGATTGGAATTAAACTAAAAGGGTTTTGGTTGATTTTCTTTTAACAAAATTTATATTCATTCAGGTCGTCCCACTCGCGCTTTGATCGAGTATATCAAGAGCGTATCAAACTAAACTAAAAAAAAACAAAAACACGAAATAGATATTAAAGCAGGAATAATAGTAAAATAATGATTATAATCAGGGTACCTTTTTTTTTTAAATATATATATACATGCACACATACACCAAACTTGACATATGTATCTTCAAGATATTAGATAGTCTATATAAAATCAACCGTCTATAAATAATAAAGTCTTTACGACTTGAACCAAAACCCCTTTATACAATTGCATTTAGATTATACTAGAGAGAAATTACATAACTCCCAATGTTATAATCACTGGTGGCAATAATATCCACTATTCTCGTATGTTATTAGTGTAGCTTAAAAAAAGTTCATAAATATACATGTATATTGTTTTTCATTCGAGACTAACAAGCAATTACTAATACACTTGTATTAGTAATACAATTATATTAGTAATACAGCTATATGATATATATGATATAATATATTATTATTAGAATATAAACTCTTTTTCTTCCCTTTTCATTTGGTGCGAGGGTAAATTTGCTGGTATGATTTTGATAGATGTTTTCCATATTTAATTTTATTTAATTTTTACCGATGTCAACATTTACATCACAGCCTCATTTATCATCCTAAGCTTTTACAATATTCAATGACATTAAACGGCTGCCCCCTTTTTTTTTAAAAAAATATTCGTGATAATGAGTTGCCGATGGCTGACAGAATTAGAGTGTTATTTAGCTTCAGAGCGTAAGGCGTAGAGTGTGTGAGGAGGGAAGGGGAGTCGACGGTTAGGGTCGTTATTCCATTATAATATTGATGTATTACAGGAAATACTCAATTTGGGTCTCATGCTACATACATACATACATACATACATACATACATACATACAATATCCATTAATACACAAACGAGTAAATAGACCTTTGCGGTTAAAAATACCTTGAGTTGAGCTTGCTGAGGATTGCGTTCATTTTCTGGTGCAGCATCAAATATATTAAAATATCGTTCGCCATTAACACCAACCTCTAGAATAGACGCCAAATTTCCGCACCTATAGCAATAGTTTGGAGCTGACCACACTGTGGAAAGTTTGTTGTCAAACAAAACCTTTAAGTATATATGTATAAAGGAAAAGAACCAATAATTAAATTATGTTTAAAGTATCCTTGGATGTTTATCAAGTTATTCTGTTAATCATAGCTTTCATTACCTGATAGCCAGCATTACATAGTTGATGAGCACGTAGGATGTGTGACATATTATTCATGTGCAGAAATCTATCGACTACCAAGCTACCAAATGTATACCCTGCTCCTCTACCAATAACCGTTAGTACACTCAATGGCCTCATTGAAATTAGATACGGAAACTGTTTAATTTATTGGTACCTTGCTGATATAGCAAACTCTTCCTTTTCTGGGTCTGGATCAGACCATACCAGGTCAGCCATAGCACCTTCATGAGGAATCTCTGGATATATAGGACCGTTCACAGACTTAATATGTATGTATGTATATTTTATATTTGTATTTATATATATATATATATCAAATCCTGTGATTTACCTCGAAATCGATCAATAACCATGATTTGATCCAGAACATGAATTGTAGGTGACAGACCTAAGTAACGATCGATGCAGCCATAATAAGATATTTACTCCATCCCGGTACTGATTTCTACTGATGATTACCTCCATGAACACAGAATATATTGTTATCAATGACCACAGACAACGTTAAGAAATCAAACATATCGGTAAAGTATTGCCAGACCTGCTGTGATCCATATTTCCGCATGCATTCTGTATAGAAGCCATATGTCTATAATCTTATCATCAGTATATATATTCACCCAAAACAAAAACATATATATATATTAATTATGTATTATTTACCTGAGTAACTGCTCGTGATTCATGGTTTCCTCTAACTAGTTGGACACGGTCCGGGTAACGTAGTTTGAGACATGTCAATAGAGAGATGGTCTCTACACTATATAATCCACGATCCACATAATCACCTACAGGAATACTCATCAACATCATCCCCAATTGCCAATCAAGTTTCGTATACCAAGAAAAAGGTAGTTTGTATCAGGACAATAACCTCCGATCCTAAAGATCTCAATTAGGTCATAGTATTGTCTATTTCAAAAACGAAGATTGAATAAATGCATGTTTAGATTAACTTTTTTCTTTTGTGTTTTTGCTTTTGCTTACCCATGGATGTCTCCTACCACAGTTACAGGGGCACTAATGTGAACCACATTACTCTCACGTATGAGCAATTCCTTTGTTTTTTCACAAATCTCTCGAAGGACGCATTCTGCAAGGAGTTGCTTTTTATAAAGTCGTTCGAGGCACGCGTCAAGATCAAGGGCCACCATATATATATGTGTGTATATATAAATTTTGGCTTGAATAAAAACCAAGATTCTCCAAAAGAAAAAGAGAATGAAGGAGCAAATAAAATGAAATGAAATGAAATAAAAGAATATGTATATATGTATATATGTATATATGAATATATAAAAGTTAAAAGAAAGAAAAACTAGGTATATTATAAAGCAAACCCTCTTTATTCCATGAAAGGTAGTCATCTTATTCACACTCAACAGTTGATACTACCATTATGATTGTACCATAGTGTATATATATCATATATCATATATATCATATATATCATATAAATATATTAGAAATAAGGAAAATTGAACAAAATGAGTCAAATGCATTTTATTGTTGATAGCTTGTACAAGTATATTAACAAAGTAATAGTTATTTTGTGTGTTGCAGTGCCAGTTAGATCGAAAAAAAATGTTATTATAATATTTTGCATAATTATGTTTGAATTACAAGCTATTTATAACATATACGAAAAGGACAAGAATTCCTTGGCACGTATCCTTTACCTAGACTTCTTTAAATCTATGTGTTTGTTTTTTCTTCTATTTATTTATTGAATTTTCTGTATTGAGATGTTATTACTAAACACTGTTTGGTGAGCGTAGATAATGAAGTGTCATAATACACAAACCACAATAAAATACAATCATGGGTATCAAAACTAGTTTGAAACGTGAATTGTTGGTCAGTCAATTTAATATGCAAGTCTGATGAATACACGCTCTTTTGTGCCAATCTTTGTATATCATTTGATCTACAAATATATGTACACTGATCAAAAGGAAAATGCGATTGTGACGTACAGATTCCTTTAAGAATAGACAAGATACACTAAAAAAAATCTGGCTAGATAACGATGTAGCTTACCAATAAATTCTCCAAGACAAAGCCTTTTTGAACAGGAGAGTCTTGGAAGCTGAGAAAACAAAAAGGGGGGACAAAATGAGCGGAGTGCTATTTTCAACACCTTATTTTTCTTTAATTTTTGTGTGGGTGTGTATGTGTAAAGAAAAGGGTCAAAGTTTGGTACTATTATATATTTTTTCCATAAATGTCTATGTGTATATATTAGCATTTTCTTTGTTGATATAAAGTAAGATTCACGCTGCGGCTTCACTCTTTCCTTGGCCTCTTTTCTTTACTTTGTTCATTTCGTAATGGCCAATTACGACAATCCAAAAGCTTACTATAATCAATCAGGTATTTATTGCCAAAACTTACAATCACCAAGTCTTATTCTTCGTCCCTTAGATTATGTCCCAGCCCCTCCTATGACTGGGAGTAGCAATAGCACCAGCAACAGCAGACCACCCATCAATAATAGTTACAGTAGTCCAGCGAGAATGCTGAAGCCAAACGGCTCTTCGGGTGATCTTCCTCCTCCGCCATACTCTCCGTCATCACCTCAACCATCAGCGCCTCCTATGCCAGGATACCCCTCCTACGGAACTACCCAACCAGGTCTGCTGTCCCCCGCTTTACCATTTCCTGTTCCACAACCAGAAACTCCACCCTCTACTCAGCAACAAATGCCTATCCCCCACCCAATATCTTCACCATCTCCAAACCCACATATTCCTCGTGACTGGCCTACTTATCGTACTCCTCCTCCTCCTCCTCCTCCAGCATGGCCGGAAAGGCGCCGACGATCGGGCAGCTGTTGCCAGTCATGGTGTAAATACCTATTCTTGTCAATATTAATTTGGCTTTTGGTGTTAAAATACATCGGTGTTTACCAATCACCTTCAAATATTCCAGCTACTTTGTGTGATGATAATAGTGCAGATTATTGGGAACAACTGCCTCCCTCATTCTTGATAACTCAAAACGTCAAGGTGGTTGTAGAAGGCCGTGTAACAGGCGGAACCATTCGTGTGAACCGATTACCAACAAATGCTCAAGGAACCATCAAACCCACAGTTCGTGTTTCTGCAAATCATCGGAATCTCTTGAAAGAAATGTCTTTTAGATACACTCCCGGACCAGAGACTTTGTTAGAACTTATCATGCCCACTCTTTTACCTGCCGACGGATGTGTATACGTTGATATGGTTATCGATCTTGCCGATGATGCCATTGCTCTTGATATTAATGTCACAAACCTGTCTATCGTTGTTGTTGATCCATTTGTTATTAATCGTGTCAACTTACGTACCACAAACGCCAAAATCACCTTTGATGCTCCATGGGAAGGAAATTCGCTCAGCCTACAATCTTCAAATGCCGCCCTTTCAGTTTCTGGTCTTGAAGCTAGTAACAATATTAATATCGTTACTACTAATGGAAACGTCCTGCTTACAACCGCAGTTGCTGGTAGTGCAATCAATGTACGCAGCACTAACGGTCAGATTATTGGTTCTAGCCTGACTGCCCCGCTTGTTCAATTAAAATCAACAAATGGACGTATCAGTCCTGGAATTGTCGTTGGTCAGAATGTCGTAGTAGAGTCCAGTAATGGAGCCTTGTTGCTGGAAGTTACTGCGAATAAGATCAATACCCACACCACTAATGATAAAATTAACCTTACTGTCAATGATGTTGAAGGCTCTATCGTTAGAGCAGTGACATCCAATTCACAAGCCAGACTTATTATGGTAAGTTCTTCCTAAAGCAGCATTCCTTTTTTCTTTCTTTTTTTCTCTTTTTCTTTAAAGAGTGTGTTTAGTCTTTTACCTTGTGACTGATAAAATCGTATTTATTTTTTTGTACAGAACGGCTTCAAGGGTCAATTCAAGATTAAGACTTCCCACAGAAACTCTGCTCGCATCAAAAACGATAGTGATTATCCAATTAGTTACACGTATACATCATCTTTCAGCAAGGAAGGTGTTATCTCATCAGGCACTGGAACTATCTATGTTGCAACATCTAACTCTGATGATGAAATCACATTCCGTAACTGAAATATTTTCTTTAAAAAAAAGGCAGTGCTTTATTGATATTGAATTCCCACATTTTTTTGGAGGGTTTTTACTTTGGCTAAAATATCTAAATAAAAAAAAAGTAAAGTAATAAGAGAATAATAGTGTGGACAAAATAAGAAGGCAAGATAGACTCGAAATATGTATAAAATAATAGAATTTTTGAGAATTAGTCTTCATCACTAGCATTCAATTGGTCTACTTCTTCGTCCATATCTTCATTGACATTGTTGATAGGGATTTGAGCTTGGTAAGGGTTATGATGCTGATGGTGTTGTGGTTGATGCTGATGGTGATGCTGATGTTGGTGGTGTTGGTGTTGGTTTTGGTGTTGAATGTGATGCCGTGCTGGAAATTCTTCGTCTTCATCGAATTCATCATCGTCTGCCATGGCAAGCTCTGCATCGGCCATAATTAAAGGATCAGAAGAAGAAGCAATTGCTGGTATATCTTCTTGTTCGTCTTCCATAGATTCATCGTCATGAATACCATCCATAAGAGGTGGTCGTCTATTAGCATTTCCCATCTGTTCGAGATTACCACGTTTTTTCTCGGCAGCAGCCATAACACCCTTTGCAGCCCTAGGTTCCATTTCCTCAAAGTTTTGCCAGACATAATGTTTAAGATTCTCAGCTCCGGGTAGATCCTGGATCATTTTGGCAATAGTTGGGTGCTTGAACCCATAGTAATCAGGCCCACTGGCAGAATTGGAGTGTTCTCTGTTACGGATCTCGTTCGATTTGCGCACTACTACAGTCCATGCTCCAGTAGCAGAATTGGCAATAATGGGTTCTGGTGCATCAGCTGCGACGACATGGAAGCGAGGTCCGTCCCCACCGTCAAGAATGGTTGATGTGATTACAGTGTTGCTCGTAGGGTCAGACATGCTCGGATAGGTTCTGAGTGTTAAGTAGAAACATAAGATTCATCAAAAAATAACAATAGTTCAATACACTATGTAAAGGTATATTCCCCACATTATTATTTTATTATTATTTTCAGAATTTGTCTTACCTCGAGACGGTGTACCCGACAGGAAAAATGTAGCGCTCATTGTGGAATGTATCCCGGTCACTGACAATCTTACCCAGATCAAGTACTGTCAAAACACCAATCTGCTGTGGTAACTTTGGGTGGCCTGTCTCATCACGTTCAATGGGTTGAACTCTGCGTGTCTTGACTGCAATTCTAGAGAGCTTTGAACGTTTAGGAGGTGCAGAAGCCACAGTAGCGAGATCGCGGTGTCTGGTTGGGCTCAGGTTGGGCGAAGACAGAACAGACGATGGGTCGCGTTTGTCTTTGTGAATAGTCACGCGTCGTGCTACACGTGTAGATTTGGATGACGTGGAGGCCAGCACTTCATTACAGAAAGAGAACCTGATCAATAATGACAATAACAAATGGACATGGAGACTTACCGTCTTCGGATTCAGATTCAAAATCAGATATTTCACTTAGGTCACTGTTGCTTTCTTCTGACGATTGACCTTCCATACGTGCAATATTGTCTAGTAAGAGACTACATGATTATTATTATTTTCCTTTGTTAGTGTTTCCATATTTGTGTACACACCCACACCCACATATATATGTGTATATATATAAATATGTTAGGTTTTGAGTTGGGAATGGAAATTTATTCTTACTTTCTTTCAAATGTCAAGGTTCGAATCTTCTTTTTCGTACGTGTATAGTCTCTGTTCATGGACTCATTGATCTAAATTAAATGAAATGAAATGATAATTATTAAAACGGATATTCTCAAGAAAAAAAAAGCAAAAATCCAACTTTTGTTTGAAATTACCTCCATAATCTCACGCAATTTGCGTTTGAGTTTCTTGTATTTTTCTTCAGAGAATCCAGACGCGGCATGTTCAGGTGATTGAGGGGCAGAGAAGGCAGGTTTGGGTTGTTTTGGAACCAAAGAAGGAGAGAGTGGTGGGGGACTAGCCATGGTGGAAGAAAGTAAAGAAAGTAAAGAAGAAGAGGAAGACGAAAAAATAAGAGAAAATAAAAATAATAAAGAATAATAATAATAATAATAGTCAGAGGAAGACTAAGAAGAAGAGAAGGAAGAGGAGGAAGAGGAGGAAGAGGAGGAGTAAGAAGAAATTCTCTGTGTGTGAGCTGTGGTTGGGTGAGTTGAGTAAGTGTCTGTGTCTGTGTCTGTGTCTGTGTCTGTGTCTATGGGTGTGTCTGTGTCTATGGATGTGGGCGTGAGTATGGGTATGGATGTGTGTATAAGTATCGGTGTAGGTGTAGGTATGGGTGTATGTGTATGTGTATGTGTATGTGTATGTGTATGTGCAGTGTGTATGTTTATGACGGGTCTTATTTCCCACTTGTTATTTTCTGGTCTTATTTTTTTCTTTTTTTTTCTTGGTGGGTCAATGTCTTTAACCAACAGGAGGCAGTAGATTGGTCCTACCCAATGAGGAAGAGGAGACCCAAGCCCACACGTACTACCCATTAAAAAAAATTAAAAAAAAACTAGCAAATTTTTTTTTACAAAAATCAACAAAAAATTATAATAACACTCCTTTTCTACTTCTTCTTGTTTGTGAACGTTTCTTACCTTTACATAGTGACTTGGTTTCTTTGTACTTATTTACATCTTTATTTATTTCCTGTGATGGAACATAATAGAGCTTATATAAGAGCTATCGAAATCTTGTTTTGTCAGGGTCTGGTTCACAACTCGAAGTAGATTGCGTATTGTCATGAGAAAATTCATAAAGCTCATTTCACTTTATTGAATCCTCATGTTATCTGCGCCAGATTAAATTATGAAAACTATTTGCCTATCAGGATTTACAGTTGATAAGTATTCTCTGCTGTAGATAGTAGGGCGAATAGACATGTCTATTTTCTTTGCCTTTTCTATTTAATAAAAATAATAATAAATAAACGAATAATAAAAGAGTATATATATAAACCAGATATGCTATATACACACGTCTTCTCCTGTTTTTGACTACACGGATACACGCACATATATATGCATGTGCATTTCAGCACAATAAAACTTAGTTTGGATTTGCATATTGATTTAAAGAGAATGTAGCTATGAACATCTGCTTTTATGATAGTCCCAAGTTCATAAATCGCTTTCCAAATTTATAGGAGGCGTAAAATGAGGAATTAATTATCTGACATTTGTAAATGACAAACTGATCTAGGGGTGAGTTATTGGTATTGAATACACACTTGGAAGGACCTAACTACAAACGACACATAAGAATTTATTATTATTTAACTGGGCAACATATATTTAGTTCTTTACGCTTATATATATAAACATGTTACCATGACAACCCATTAGCTTATCAACAAAAGATATCTTCACAAAAAGTCTTTTTTATTTCTATTTTTCTCACAAGGTCTAAATTTTTAAAAAATCTCTAAAATGAACACACTTAATAGCTATCAAGGCTATTGTTAATAAAATTTAAATCAGTGAAGTTGAAAAAAGAAAGTAGGTTAAGAAGAATTGACAGGAAAATATCTGTATCATGTACAAGTTGGTTGTCAAGATTACTCGCATGCTCATTAGAGATCTCGGTAGTTTTAGAGAATCACCGGGAATCTGTCTTCTGGTTTTTCAAAAGTAGGAATCAGGCATAGCAATGTTCACACAAAGCAGGTTTATACTCTTTGATAAAAAGAATCAATTAAGCAATATACATGCCTTCATCACCATTATAGTATTTAGAAAATAGCCGTTTTTTTAAAATAAAAAATATAAAAATTATCACATAAAAATAGATATATGTATATTATTTAGTAAAATTATAGCTTAAACTGCTACTAAATATCATTAAATTTAGTACTTCTTCTTTCCATACTTCTTTATATTCAACTTCTATTATTTTGATCAATAAAAACTGTAAAATTCAAATATAAAACCGTGCATTTGTTGAACCAATTATAAGAATAGATATACCTAAAAAAAGGTATAGATTTGCCATATTTAGAATGTTTGATTGGATTAGATGCAAAAATAATCTGAAATTTAACGAATTGTATTATCCAAATTTGTTATAAAAAGGGATATAGGTATCTGAAAATGGTATAATTTTGTTATTTTAAAATATTTTATTGGATTAGATAAAAAGTAATCCAAACTCCAATAGATAGTATTCGCTGTAAATACCTTTAATTTACTAAAAGCTAATATTCTATTAGCAGATATTATAATTTCGCAATCGTAGGAAATATACGGATTCGTATATGATATACGGGACCGTATATTTCCTACGATTGCGAAGTTATAATGTCTGCCATTTACTATAGTGATAAATCATTTGCCTACGGAATCATCGAAAGCACAGGCAAATAATGTCTCAAAATCGGTAGCGAATTTATCACCAGCAAACAGCATGGACCCTACAAGAAAGCGCTCGTTTCCAGCGGCCGTGAGCGTATTAACAAACAAACGAATTGCTACATTTTCGTCCAATAACTATCTTACTGCCCCCAACACTCCCATAATTCCTGAGCATATGATCAACGCACTTTAACCAATCGTTTTGATTCAAGCTGAAAGTTCACCAATATTGACGCTTGCTAATATCAAAAAGTTTAGGCATACACATCGGTTTCTTTTGGTAGCATTGGATCAAGACTTAGAAGCTTTAATACAATGGCTATGACAACAACCACTCTCTGTGGAGCTAAACAACCAAGAACAACAGCTGTGAAAGATGATATGCTTTTCACTAACCAGCTTTGTGGACAGCTGCAATTGGTCGTATGAAAAACACTTACAAAAGGACATGGTGGGTGCGCCGAGTTGTTCCTGTATTTCAAACATTTGCCAACCAAACTGGTATGCTCTCCTTTGACTGGTGCGAGTGTGAAGTGAGGCACCATGCACTGGCAGATGAAGACCCCGAAAATTGCAAACAGAAGACCAGATTTGCCAATGGTCTTGGATATGTTTGGACCGGTATGGAGCGGTTGGTTATGGAAGGTTCCTCGGAACAATACAAAGAAAGAATACCCAAGACGATTGACGATAGCTTCAAACAAATCCACAGTATGTTCAACATGCTAAAGTGTATTGCCAACACCCATTTGAATTCAAGTTTCCAAACATTTCTACAAACAAGAGTATATGATATTCAATCAGCCAGAGAAACAATTGCATTATCTAAGGTGCAAATGAATGACCAAGTGAAATATATCCACCAGCAAGTTTTGACAACAACAATACCAACTCGTCCCCAAGAACGAAACAAATGGCTTGGAGTCTTCAATGTCGTTGCGTATCTGTTGACTGCTCTGGAAGCACAGGTTGACAATTTAGTCTTACTGGATGACGAACAAGAAGGAAAGATTGACGTGGAAGCTGAAGAAAAAGTTCATGTTAAGCTCTGCCATATTATACCTGATATGCAATAACAATACTAGATAAGAGAAATGAAAAAAAAAAGTTATATTGATTTATCGAGTTATATTTTAGCAGAATATCGGCTGAGGAGGTATTCTTAAAAATAATAAGATCAATAAGACACATAAAGGACTAATAATACAACTCAAGTCCTTTATAGTTTTTATGAAAACATCGAAGTTTTATATTAAACCAGAAATTGAAACTGTAAATTAATATTGACAGCTGGAAGTAGTTTCATTGATTGTACCTAATAAAAGGCCATTTCAGCACAGTATTAAAGATGAATAATTGGGGGAAATATGTAGAATGCATTTACGTAATTGTGATAGGCACAAGTGTATGCAATAATAGCTTAGGCATACAGCGCAACGCATATTTCTTAATTGCAGATGGTTTTCTACACCAATTGCAATCAACTCTGCAGCAGAGATAGCACTAAATATCTTTTTGTGTTTGGTTGGATAGTGGGTCAGGTAACAATAGCACAGGAACCTTTTTTGAACAACGTTTACTAGAAATTATCTGTGGGAGTGAATTAATGAAATAAGGAACAAAGGCTTTACTAATAGAGAATGAATAAAGAGGATTGTGAATGGCTATTAGTTTCCAAAATAAAAGAAGATATATTCCAAAAGTTGAGGGACAAAAAATCAAGGCAGAATTTAAGTAAAATAACTAGATCAGCTTTGCGAATTACTGAAGCTTGTAATTCTGCCCCTCCAAGATTTTCTCTGTGCGTTTTCACAGCATTATGTGAATATTTTTGAAAAGTGTTTATTTAGTGAGTGTTGATTCAAGTATGTTTTTCATTTAAAGATTGTTAAAGATATCAAACTTTAGGGAAAAGAACCCCGTCCTATGATAGAATAAAAACCGCCTTTTAATTTTATTTTATTGGCCGCCCTTTGTGGTTGGAACGACAGTATATATAAATATATATAAATATATATTTGTTTCCATGGTAATTTTGTTATTATTACTATTATTATTTATATAAATAGTTTTTTTCTGTGTAAGCGTAGCAGGCAATAAAGTAAATAAATAACACCCGAAAATAGCTATAGACTTTCGATCGATGGTTGTGTTATATCTTTATTTTCTTTCTAGGAAATATTCTACAATTGAATCTATTTCCAAATGACAGAATTTGTATGAGACTATTTGTATTCCGTAGACATCGATCAATTGAATCTTAACTTACACATTCCACCCCCTCGCCCCCCCAGTCCTACTCTACCACCTTTTGATCCCAATCTGTGTGTTTAAATCTATTGCAATGTTTGACAAAAGCAAAATTGAATCGATGGAGCTTCTTGTTGGTGTACAAGCAATAAGGTTACAAACACAACAAAAAAACAAAGAAAGAAATAAAGAGCAAACAGATCGAATGTTTAAAGTATATTTATTAAGAATCGATGATACTTTTTTCGGTTAGATAATAATAAAAATACAATACATGTATATAAAAAAAACGCATTTTTTGCAAAGTCTATGCATACATTTTTCTGTCAATACACAAAAGAAACCATTAGAGCAAAAAGATAAACCTGTCATACTTGGTCGAAATAACTTACTTGAATGACACACAGACTCATTTTCTTGTGTATATATAGCACATATACAGTGTGAGAATGAATTCGGCATTATGTGGTCTAAATTAAAGAATCGCTCATCGTATTTAAACGTCGGTTTCTGCAAAGTTTCCAGATGTACGGTAGGTCAGCGAGAAGTTAAATACTCGAGTCATTTATTCGATCGATGTGTACTTGGTCCGACTTAATTTTCTAACCCAACAGTATTGTAAGAGATGGGAGGCAGGGAAAATAAGGAAATATAAAGATCGATCGAAACAAAAAGTCGAATCATTGTCTTTTGAATATATAGAGACTTATATTCGTTCCCTTTGAAATCTTTCTTCTGCAAAGAACATTACCTTTATTTTTTATTTTTATTAATTGCTATCAGAAAAGTCTCTGTTTTTTTTTCTGATATATACATATATATATATATATACATATATATCTATATCTATATCTATATATACATGTGTATATGTTTATGAAAAGAGGACAAAATTAAATATTACCATTAAAGCTTGGCTTTACCTTGACTATTAACAAATGTATTCTGTCTCAACTCACGCGCCGGTAGATTCCATCTCTCTCAACAATAAGCTTTATCAGACAAACAGCAGTAGAAAACTAAGAATACCAAATGGTACAGCATCTCAATCTTAGCGTTCTGTTATAGCTTGCCATCTAACAATAATTCATTCATTTACCTTTTTAGCTTGGCATCAGTACAAAATCTCACTACAAACATTTGTACCAACCAAAGACTTTACATATGCCCCTTCTACGTCACATCAACCGGCGAATATTACAGCCCTTCATCAATGTCCTGTCTGTCATCATGCTTTTCATCGACCCTGCACTCTCCCCTGTGGTTACACTGTCTGTCATGCTTGCATCCCCGCACCGTCTATGCCTTGTGTAGCACCAGACTGTACACGAACCCATACCAAAGAGCCATGTCTCAATATAGCCCTACAAGAAATACAATCAATCACCAGCCAGCTTTCTACATATGACAGCGCGTCCCCCGATAGTCTTCATACTTTATTAGGAAGTTGTCTCGAATGTCCCATATGCTGTTCTCGAATTGAGGATCCAATCACCACTCAATGTGGTCATACGTTTTGCCGCCACTGTATTACACGAGTGAGCCACTTCTTCAGGACATGCCCAGTTTGCCGCACGGAACTGGCCGTCTTGTGTGGAAGAAACAACCAACTTTTGTCCCGATGGCTAGAAATTTTGCTTCCAGAAACAAAGCAAACCTCGGTGCTCATACCAGTATCACAACCAGTTCGTCTCTTAATTGGCTCATTAGCATTCTCTTCCGTACCGTGCGCATTTCACATCCAAGACTCTTCTCTAAAAACCCAGTCTGAAATGGTAATGTGTGTTAGTCGTATTAAAAGAAGCTCTGAAGAAGGCTCGGCACCATTTAGTGAATACGGAACCATGCTTGAGATCAAGTACAACGAGACGTTTGTGGATGGTCGATCGATGGTGGAAGCAGTCGGGTCTTTCCGTTTCCGTATCCGGAACTATTGTATCATCGATGGCTGCCATGCCGGACAATTTGAGCTAATAAATGATGTTGACCCTGAAACTGAGCGAGTGCTTGAATACCAGCAAATAGAAGCTGCAAGAACAAAACGAGCCAGTATGCACACAAGAAATACCCCCAGGCGACCTCGATCGGTTATATTTGGACATTCCTCATTGGTAGACTCGGTGGCCATGGCACCAGAACTTTCATCATCATCATCTTCTTCTTCGTCGTCGTCTTCTTCGTCTTCTTCGTCTTCTTCGTCTTGTTCTTCTGCTTCTGCTTCTGCTTCTGCTTCTGCTTCTGCTTCTGCTTCTACTTCCTCGTCAACATTCTCATCGCTACCTTTGTCATCATCCTCTTCTATAATATCCCCAACGACATCTTCATTTCCAACCATTTCCTTAACAACACCTTATAGCACCTACGGTACGAGTGTTCACCGACGATCATGGGCAGTCCAAGGAGTAGTACAAGAACACCCTAGCCGATCTCCCTGGTTCAAAATTTATCAAATCAGACAATTAAGTCACACACAGAGTGAGATATCAAATCTAGACCGACAGTGTCTTTCTACTGAGGCTCTGTTGGATTATCTAGACGACTTTGTTTGTGCTTTAAAAGGAGGACAAGAACGATGTCCCACCGATCCATTCTCCCGATGGCTGAAATCAATTGGTGAGCCACCCGTGTCACGTGGCCGGGATCGGGATGGAGTAGCTTTTAGTTGGTGGGTGGCTAACATGATGCCCCTTGTTGAAGAAGAAAAGGTTGAGCTGTTATCGATGCAAACTCTACGAGAGCGCGTTCTTAGGATAGTAAGCTGGATTGACCGTTTCCAAGATCAGTGGGCTTTTTGGCTCCATGCCACTTCAAACTTAAAACCTTCTTTTTTATGATTTAAAATTTAATTAATCTTTATTGCCATTGTTTCCATTATTGAATTGTCCTATGTCCCTATATCCCTTTCTACTAAACACCACTTTAACACAACTAATTCACAACATCTTCTCTCTTTCCCTCCTTCCTCTTCCTCTTTCTTTTCCTCTTTATATTTTAAACTGTACCTAAATCTATGTAATCCTATACTTATGTTATTCTTATTATGTAATTAATAATAATAAAAAAAATAATAAAAAAAGACCTTATCGACCCTCTTCTTTAATAAGTGAGTACACTTTTATATGTATTTGTGAGAAATTAGGTGTGTCAATGAATATATTTGTGAAAATAGATTTGAGAAAAGAATGTTACATAATAGATTGATAGAAGGAAAGATATACTGCACACACACACACATACAATAGCTCATATAATTCTATTTATCGCTTATTTTCCTTTACGAGAAAATAATCATACTAATCATGCCAAATATCAGCCACCAGGTTATCGCGACTTGACCCGTGCCTTCTCCCTGTTGAGTCTGTTGCTGGTTCGCATTTTTGGTCGAGTTGTTCTGAGGTGTCGTAGTAACCACTTTCTTGGGTCCATTATAAGAAGGAGTATCAGACGAGCTATCCGTCTGCAAATAACTAGGCGGAGCATTTGGAGAATCGCATGTATAATAATCATTGCACAATACAGCACAGTTGGGGTTTCCTGTCTGGTGCTGTTGTTGCTCGTTACATTCTCGCTGACAAGCCTGAGATCTTCCTGAACATTCGGCTTGTACAATTGGCCATAGATAGGGAGAAAAATCAGGTACTTTTTTCTGTTATCAAGGAGTCAGTACATAAAGACACATACACACATACATATTCCATCTTACCGAACAACCACAGTTCCATGCCATGGAAGTTACATTGCAAAAACTGTTGTTAGAATAGTAATTATGAATACAAAAAACATGAGAATAATAATCAGGGCTAATTTCTTTTTCTTTCTTTTTTTTTTTACTTTTTCGGTGCTTCGGTTGGCCCGCCACAATTATTCTAAATAGTGTGTGAGCATTTTTTGAAGGAGAAAGAGTAGAAGGAAAAGATAAAAATGAATATCAACTAGCATACTTACCGCACAATAAGCCGTCTGTCTTTGGCACAGATTTTCTCGAGTGGCCGGATCCATTTGTAGAATATCCCAATTAATAGCCGGGAGGCCTTCTATTGATAAATTAAGTTTTTAGTTTATGTTTTAAATTTACTATAGCAATTTTTTTTATTTACCTGGCATTGGTTTTGGCTGAGAGACATTGAATTGGCCAGCTACACTCACAGAGTATACACTGAGCATATACATTAGATAGATACGCGGCTTTGAAGGCATGGCTAAGATAAAACTGATAAAAAGTATAAAGGGAGAAAAGTTGATTCTGTTATTTGGAGGATTTTTATAGAAAACCAAGGATCCATGTTATGTGTAGTTGATATCCTGTATTTTATAGGGAAGAAAGATGCGTGGTTTACTTCCACCTATCATGCCTTCTAATACACAGTTTATCATGCGTGTATTCTATCATTTGGTCCTATTTTGTTTTCTTGATCTCCTTAAAAAAAGAACAAATAAAGGATTGCATTCTATTTAAAGGGACTATGGCCTAAATTATGACAGAAGAGTCGAGTGTAAATGCTGTGGATATTTATTGACTGGAATACCAACACTGACTATGTTTGCTATCATTAAAAATAGCGTATCATGCATATATACATACACATACAAGCCTTTATTTCATTTCACGTATTAAAGTACACAAGGTTGCCTGGTACTTTTGGAATATTAACGAAGCAGATTACCTTTTAGAATTATTCTTTTGGCTAGGTGTCTAAAGCTATTTATTTAAAGAAGTGTTTGTTTTATTAAATTATTTTGAAGCAAATAGGAAATCTTCCACATTTTTTGGTCTTCTTGATCTTCGTACTCCCCCTTTATTTATTCATTACTACATATTATCCCTATTATCATTTTTAATTTATTTACAATAAACGTCTTTATTGACTTTGTCCATTAACTAAACATTGAAAAGGAATATTCTTTTGATAAAGGGCTATGTTGGGAATCTATTTATATTTGTAAGCTTGTTTCTCGAGAGACATATACACTAATGAGCATAAAGTGGTCAATCTTTGTCTTTTTGTATATACAAAACTAAATATAATGTATTCATGTATTGAATAAAAGCTCAGAACGAGAATATACTCTGAAAAACCATTGTGAATTAGCCGTTTACTTATTCAGAAAACATTTACTTAACCCAACTGAATAGAGCACAATATATCCTTCTTTATGCTGTTTAAATAATGATTATAATAACAAAAAGGCCTTTCTCTTTTTTTTTAAAAAAAAAATCTCAATTTCTGTTTATCTATAATATGCTCTATAAGCTGGTATTATTCTATTAGCTTCTAACGTTTTTTTTTGTAGCCTTTGTGAGCAAATGATTATAAGCCCAAGAATATATATATGTATATATACTGTCTACTATAAGAAAGCTACACATTGTACCTGGAATATAAACACAGTTGACAGTGCTGCAAAAAAGAAAGTGATACGAGTCAGCCACCCTATTCCACAGACCTAAAAACGGTTTGTTGTAGGACAGATAAAAATAAATATCAAAATTGGTTATTTTTTTTCGGACAATTTTTTAGGGATTTACAGACTTGGCTGAAAAATAATATTTTGTAAATAAAACAAGGATGTACCCTATAGCATTGTTCTGTGCACACAATTAAGGGCTAGAGTCTTAGACTATGTAAAAATAAAAACATGAAAACAATTTGAACAGAAAGATAATAGCAGTTTTCTCGAGGGGTTAAAGGAAGCCTCCAAGGATTTATCGATCCCAAAGCATATTATGCACAAATATCCAATAAAATGCAGTTTATCCAGAGTTTCTAGAGAAGTGATTGGTGGAAACTTGATTTAACCGAATAGATACTTTTTATTGATAAGGAAAAAAAACAATGAGGCAAAGATGGTGAAATCAAACGCAATGGATGTCTTGTATTACTGTCCCATAAGTAATGGTGCTAATTATTGCTTTCAATTGGATAGTTTTGTTTAATCCCCATAACCAGAAAAAAAAAAGAAAGGAAATATGGGGTTCTCTTATATAGACAATAAGCCAAATATGGGCTATTAATCCTTTAATTTGTTATCACATTTCAATGGCGAACACCTTTAAAAATCTGACGTCATGTATCCAAAATATATTACACCGAAATTGCTTTGTCCTGTACTCGTGAGATTTTTAAATCCAATGTAATATATGTCTTTGTAAAATTACGCCATACTCACCTGGTTGTAGGCCTTACTGTATATCTTCTCAGAAAAATATAAGTATATAAAGCCTAGCTTTTTTTTTTATAAAAAAAACAATCATACTTTATTATTCTTATTGATAAATAAATTCTATAATGACCAACGCAACCCTTCAGCATGTAGCCGATGAGCACCTCGACTTGCAAAAGCTTGCTCGTCAGAAAGAATCTTACTTGGTGTATCCCGATACTACTGTAAATAATTGAATATACTTATCAATAACCAAGCTAACTATCTATCTTAATAGTATCCTGAGCTCGAGCCATTTGACCATGCTGATCCTGGCCGTCTTGGTGATCCCAAAAAGGCTTCTCTTTATGACAATGCTACAAAGATCTTTGATCTTACTCCTGGAATTGGTACTGAGATCCACGGCCTTCAGTTATCTAAATTGACTGATGAGCAAAAGAATGATCTTGGCTTGTTGGTTGCCGAACGAGGTGTCGTTTTTTTCAGAGATCAAGACCTTACTCCTCATCAAGGTCGTAAGCTTGGTGAATACTTTGGTAAGTTTATAAAGGAAAATAGTACACATTATGTTCATGTAGCCCACAACTTGTTTATTAGGTCCACTGTGAGTATAATTGGAATCAAGCATACTTAATATCACCAATTACTTAATAGCATCCTTTTATTAGACTTATCCACAGTGTTCTCGGTCATCCTCCTGGATACCCAGAGATTCTCACTCTCCTTAGTGGCGCAGAGTAAGTAACGCTAAGCAAATATAAAAGACATTTACTAATAACTATTTTTTAGGGAAGACAAGATTATCAAAAACCTCTCAAACTTTGGTAGAACATCGGATGGTAAGCTACTTAGAAGAGTTTATTTTATATAGTATATACTCACAATCATTAATATTTAGCTTGGCACAGTGATGTCACTTATGAATTTCAGCCTCCTGGATTTACCTTTTTGAAGATCGATACTTTGCCCAAGGTTGGTGGTGATACCTTATGGGCATCTGGCTATTCTGCCTACGACAAGTTGTCCCCAGCACTTCAGACTTTCCTTGAGGGACTTGAGGCTGTTCACTCTGGTGCACAACAAATCAACGCTGCCAAAATTGCCGGAGCAACTGTTCGCCGCCATGATGCAGAGCACATCCATCCAGTTGTGCGCACACATCCAGTCACTGGTTTCAAGTCAATCTACGTTAATCCAGTCTTTACTCGCCGCATTGTTGGCCTGAGCAAGCGTGAATCTGATACACTCCTCGACTTCCTTTACGAGCATGTCTCTGGAGGACATGACTTCCAGGTGCGCTTCAGATGGGAAGAGAACTCAATCGCTATCTGGGATAACCGTGTGACATTCCATTGCCCTATTCCTGACTATATTGGTGGTGGAAAGCGTCATGGATGGAGAATTACCGCACAGGCCGAGAGACCTGTATTTGATCCTAATAGCAAGTCCAGAAATGAAGAGTTTAGAAAGCGTGCCGCAGAGAAGAATGGTAGTGCATAATATTAAAAGCAAAAGTATCAAACAAACATATAAATAAATAAATGAAAATATACTGCAGATATCACTGTCAGATTATTCAGCTTCTAATTGAAAAACTAATAATAAAAAAGGTCAACATGTAAAACCACCATGGGCCTGAATTACAGCTTTTTATCAGATACATTTTATACAAGATTATGATTTTTTTTTTAGATAATTTTATTTTCGCTCTTGAAAGATACATGCCTTGATGTCTTGAGGATTGTTTGAAACCCCATTTTTTCCCCTTTATATTTAGATTTTGTTGTATGCCAAATGTATTTAATCGTGCTCATATTAGAATTTTACGATCTAAAGTCTTAGGGGACAGTGTGCTCCATAATGGTTGTAGGGGTAGCTCGGTAGCTACTCATACTATGTAGCGATATAAAGCAACCAAATATAACTACATATCTAGAAGAGTTATGCATTAGTATCTGACCCAACTTATATTATATAGCTTTATATCAAAACATAAATAGCATGATACAAAAGTATGGTTAAGTAAACACAGCCACTTGTTTATAGCTTAAAGTGATGGCGCTAGTTGTATGGTCCTGTCTTTCAAGAAAAGTCTGAGATAAAAAAGACTGATAAGTTAGGAACATATCAACTAAAGCTTATAATTGATGCTAGCTGATTAAAAACACTGTTTTTATATATATATATATGGTACTTTTTACTGAACTACTTGTGTAAGAGTTATAAGTACTAATATCTAAAGCTCAAAGTCTATTGGATACTGAACTAAAGTGATAGACTTGCTTATAGTAATGTATGCCACATGTTTAAGCAGTGAGACTTGAAAATAGAGCCTATTTTTTTTTTTACAGTAACTCACATAGATCTTCCCGCGAAGCTCTAACATATCAATGTACTAAAGAAAATAATAATACTAGAAGAAACAAAAAACATGCACTATCTTAGTCTTTTTAAATCAAATTCCTTTATTCTTCTTCTACATTGGTGCAACACATCGTTACCAATGAGTTTTCATTAAGTCCATTAACTTTATGACGTATTATTCGCGGAGGCTCAATGGAATTTCCTTTCTCTAACAGCGTGTCCAATTCTCCTTTATTCTTTTGATTTATGTTTTAACCATATTATGGCTTCCAATCATCCAGTACATTCGGTTTTGTTTGACAATTCAGCTGCAGCAAATGCAGGAGGCTATTACGGCGCTCCTCCGGCGCCACAGAACCCGAATGGTGATAATCTCCAATTCTACAGCTCATCTTATGATGACCAGTACAGCTCATCTTACTATAACGATGGCAGCGCTCCACCTCCTGCTGGTGATATACGATCCTCAAACTATGATTACGCAAGTGGCGGCTCGTCTATCTGGAGCGCTTTGGGAACGGGCGGTTTTGCAGATGAGCCTCCTCTTTTGGAAGAACTCGGGATCAATTTTGGACACATCAAGACAAAGGTGAGGAAATGGTCCTTTATTATTATTATTAATTTGGGTGTACTACAAGTATACAATCTGTGTGTGTATTTTTTCTGATTGATTTATACCTATAGAGCTTGACGGTTTTAAATCCTTTCCGTAGGGTACCCGACACTATTATGGATGATGCCGATCTGGCGGGACCACTCTTATTCTTGTTGTTGTTTGGAATGTGCTTATTGCTCTCAGGCAAGGTTCACTTTGGCTATATCTATGGTGTTGGTGTCCTTGGTGTTGTGTCGATATACTTGATCTTGAACCTAATGAGCGAGAGTGGCGTGGACTGGACAAGAACGGCAAGTGTATTGGGCTATTGTTTGCTCCCAATGGTGATGTTGAGTGGCTTCAGTGTGGTGCTGAAATTAGGAAGTGCCGTAGGTGTTGTATTGTCTGTCTTGAGCATCCTGTGGTGCACTTATTCTAGCTCAGGAATGTTCACAAGCGTGTTACATATGAGTGAACAGCGATACTTGGTTGCATACCCTGTTGGTCTATTCTATGCTTCTTTTGCACTGATGACTGTCTTCTAAAAAAAGAATCATCGAGTCTCTTTGGATAGAAACTGTACATATCATATATTTCCTCCACAGTAAAGGATTCTTTTTTATTACTTTTATTATTACTATTAAAGAAAAAAAAACCCGCAAAATAAGGTTGAAGAAGAGATTGATTAATATTCTTTTTGAAATACGAAAGAAAGTATTTAGCAACTTTTATGCTTAGACAGTGTGTATGCTTTAACATTCAGGCAATAACATTTTATCATAAGTGATATTGCAAGTGCTTTAATAGAGGTTTGAATATTTTGTTATTCGAGTGGATTCTCGGCAAACGAATCCGAGTAATCAATTCCCGGATTTCATTTAACTGAATGCTACATCCATTTTGGTATTTCTTCGTCTACGTCACGTGTGACTTGTTGGTGCTATATTAGAGAAGAACATCCTGTCGTACGCGCTGTGTTTCGCTTGATAGATTTACAATGCAACAACCACCTCAACCAGGATTTCAGCATCCAGGCATGGTCCAGCCTGGAATGATTCCTCAGCCTGGAATTCCTGCTGGAAATGTCCAGTTCAGAAAACGTCCTAGTGAAACCGACTCATTGGCAAAACATATAAAGTGAGTCTGGTTTTCTTTCATCACCAAACAAGGCATTGACTGATGCCTGCACGTTATAGAAAGAAGAGACCAACAGATCGCAATATGCCTCCAAAGGTACCCAAAACACACATGCATGAATACCCACACACGCACACGCACAGACGCACATAAATATATATACACATTGCACTGCCACTGATAATAAGCATATATAAATTTGGATTAGATTGAAGCATTTGTACCCGAATCTAAGCTTTATACCGAATTAAGTGAATTTGAAAAAACATTGGATGCTACCATTATGCGAAAACGTCTTGATGTTCAAGAGGCTTTAGGAAAGCCCACCAAAGTATGGATCCATTTGTTTGTACTAAAATGATCTCATCGATTGCCTATTGTCGACAGGTCCGACGCACATTACGCATCTTTTTATCAAATACATCTGCAGATCAAGTATCATCACATCAGAACACAGACGATGAACACGCATTCGATTTGAATAGTGGAAATGCACCCTCTTGGACGTTGAAGGTCGAGGGCCGTCTTTTGGATGTAATGATGATGCTATACAAATTGTGTCTATAGACTACCATATCTAACATTCCTTTATATTAGCCTCCTGTTCCTACAAAAAAGGCACAACCAATTCAAAAATTCACTTCTTTCTTCCGCTCAATCACTGTAGATCTAATTAGAGATCCTAATCTTTACCCTGAAGGAAACATGATTGTTGTAAGTGCATTTTGGGGCCAATCTATTGTACTTTTGGTTTTCATAAAAAAATCACATCATTTTTTTAGTGGGAGAAACAGCCAAATGCGGCAGACTTTGACGGCATAGAGATGAAAAGAAAAGGAGACACCAATGTTCAAGTTAGAATTGTTCTTGATCCTGAATACAACCCCCAAAAGTTCAAGTTGAGTCCTGCGCTTAGCGATATGCTGGACATGAAGCTCGAGACAAAGCCACAGATTGTGATGGGATTATGGAACTACGTAAAGGTAATATATAATCTAATTGGGTTTATAAGATATTTACTGTGTATATTTGTATTCTTAGCATCACAAACTCCAAGATGCTGAAGACAAGCGAATTATTCATTGTGACCCAAAGATGGCCCAAGTAATAATATATTCAGTATTATGTGTTTGAATATTTTAGACTGATTAGTTATTGTACGATACAAATAGCTTTTTGGTGCACCTCAAATATTCTTTTCTCAACTCCCAGAGCTCATTAATCATCATATGACCCGTCCTGATCCAATTGTCCTTAACTATACTATCCGGTAATAACAAGTATACAAGATTATGGATAACTTTCTCGATTGTAACATTGTGTATAGTGTCGATAAAGAGTTCCATCAGTCACCCAAAGCATACGATGTTGATGTCGAGTTAGACAGTGTAGTTCGCCAAAAGATGTTGAATATCGTTTCATCTACTCAAGCTCAAAAGGAAATTATGGGTTTGGATGACAAGATCGTGCAATGTGTTCAAAGTATCAACAACTCCAAAATCAAACGAGACTTTCTTATGCAATTTGCTCAGCATCCTGTTGAATTTATTAACAAGTGGATTGCAAGTCAAGCAAGAGATCTCGAGGTAAATTTTCAAGTAACCACAGTCTTTTCTTTCTCTGTTGTATTTAAACTATCGTGTGTAGGTTATTCTGGGTGAGACCAAGGTCAACTTGGAAGAAATGAGACAAACCGATTTTTACAAGCAACCTTGGGTTAAGGAAGCAGTATTCCATTATCTTACTGCAAAGGTAAACCCCGCATCTCCCAAATGAATCCCTAAAATATAAGCTGACAAGTAGTTTTTTTTAGACCCAACAACGTATGCAGGAGCTTATGAACGCTCAGCGTGGACAGTAGGCTATGTGTATTTTGCAGATTCTCAAATATATATATATATGTTGAAAGTGTCTTGAATTGAATAAAATATATTAGCGTTATAATTAGGGTCTAAATTGAATACAGGTAGGGTCAGGATGTTCAATAGTTTGAATTGGCTTCAAGTGACCGTGCTCAATGTCAATCTTAAATACCACAATGTTGTGTGAATCCTTTAAAAAAGTATTTACCCATTAGTGGATCAAATCACTTTTTCTTTGTTTCTTGTACTGTATTGTATTTACCTTATTTCCCACCAGCAGAAATTTTCCTGTGGGATCAATAACAAAATGGCGAGGGTGCTTTCCACCTGTAGATTGATGCTCCACCAAACACAGTTTTCCAGACAATTCATCAATCAGGTAAATGGCCAGTATATCACAACCCCGTGTAGAGGCATATAGGAACTTTCCATTTGGTGTGATATCAATCTCTGCGCCGATACTCTCGCCTTTGAAATCTTCTGGTAATATTGGGATTCTTTGAACCTCATAGAATTTTCCTTCGTGTATATTAAACTCAAGCATGTAAATCATGTTCGACAGCTCGCCAACAACATAACACAGACCATCGTTGTTTGGTGCAAATTTTATGTGACGCGGTCCAGTGCCATCTTCAAACTTAAAAGTACTGTGAGGCTCCAAAAGACCAGTTTGTTTGTTAAACCGATAGACAATTGCCAAATCGCATCCCAGATCCATCGAGAAAGCCCAGGTTTGGGTTGCTGGGTCGAGATCAATTGAGTGTGCGTGTGGCTTCTCTTGACGACTGGGGTTAGAATGAGTTGCTTTGTAACCAAGTGCACAGTGCTCCTTGATAGACACGGCTGAGCCTAGTTCGGCAAAGCAAGAATCGGTTGAGATAATCGGAAAGCTAGCAATACTACCACCTGTATAGTTGGCCACCAACAGATGTTTTGAAGACGCGTCGAGGACAGCGTGACAAGGATGTCCGCCGCATGAAGGTTGTTCATTTACCAGGTTCAAAGAGCCATCTTCTTTATTGCATGCATAAGCAGAGATGTAACCAGATGGGATTCCATTGTAGTCCCCAACTTCGTTTGTTGTGTAGATGTACTGGCCACTGGGATGCATAACTATATAAGAAGGGTCCCTGGACTCTGCAACAAGGCTTTTTGCCGTCAGTTGACCGGTGTTGGTATCGAAATCATATAGGTAGATTCCTTTTCCTTCTCCTGAGGTGTAGCCAGAAACGTATACTGATACTGAAGAGGTCATTGGGTATTGAGGAATGAATAAAAAGTGACGAATAAGTAAGCTGGAATCCTCGGGAAGTCATAGCCAATATACGTCATTGAAGGCGGGAACTAGATAGCAGGTTCCAAAATAGGCCTAAGAACACACATAGAATTTATCAAATTCGTTTACTTGCTCTTAACAATTATTAATGAGATCATTAATAAAATGAATTTACAAGGAAAATGTTTTTAATTATTAAAATACAAAATTGTTACAAAAACAAATACAACTCACTAATTATACATCTTTATTAATTAAAGGAAAAAAAGTATAAAGCAAATATTTGACCTTTCAATTAAAAAATAAATAAGAAAGATTGTTGATTATGTACAAATGCATTAGCATTTTTGGTTTTATTTTCTAAAAAAAAAACAGAGACTTAGGCGTTGCCATCAACCTTTGCGACGTGAAGAAGCAAATCGATAACACGGTTGGAGTAGCCAACCTCGTTATCGTACCAAGATACCAACTAATTGTTTGGCGAGTATTAATATGTATACATATCTATAATGCGTATCGTCTTTTTTTCACTATAAAAGCCTTACCTTGACAAAGTTTGAGCTGAGAGAAATACCAGCCTTGGCATCAAAAATGGACGAACGCTTATCACCCAAGAAATCGGTAGAAACGACGGCATCCTCAGTGTAACCAAGAATACCCTTGAGTTCACCTTCCGAAGCATCCTTGATAGCCTTCTTGATCTCATCATAAGAGGCAGCCTTCTCGAGGCGGACTGTCAAATCAACGACAGAAACATCAGGAGTTGGTACACGGAAGGCCATACCAGTAAGCTTTCCGTTCAAGGCAGGAATGACCTTTCCGACAGCCTTGGCAGCACCAGTTGAAGCGGGAATAATGTTGGCACCAGCACCACGACCTGCACGCCAATCCTTGTGGGATGGACCGTCAACTGTCTTCTGGGTTGCTGTGGTGGCGTGAACGGTAGTCATCAAACCCTCGACGATACCAAACTTGTCATTGATTACCTTGGCAAGAGGAGCCAAGCAGTTAGTGGTGCAAGAGGCGTTGGAAATAATCTTGTATTCCGACTTGTAAGCGTCTAGGTTAACACCGCATACAAACATGGGAGCATCAGGAGAAGGAGCAGTGATGATAACCTTCTTGGCCCCACCGGCTAAATGAGCATTGGCCTTCTCTGTCTTTGTAAATACACCAGTGGATTCGATGACATAGTCAGCACCGTTCTTTCCCCAAGGAATCTTTGTGGGGTCCATCTCAGTGTGGACACTGATCTTATGGCCATTGACTACAAGGTGTCCATCCTTGGCCTCGACAGTTCCATTGAAGATACCGTGAGTAGAATCGTACTTGAACATATACACCATGTACTCTAAATCGATAAATGGGTCATTTACAGAAACGACCTGAACACCCTCCTTCTCGATACTAGCACGAAGCACAAGTCGGCCAATACGACCAAATCTATATTATACTATGTAAGTATGGTTGATTTGATTTGTAATATATTTGTTGAAATTAATTACCCGTTAATTCCAACTTTAACAGTCATAGTAAATTCAATAAATGCTTCTTGAGAATAAAAAGTAAAGTAAAGTAAAGGAAACAGCAAGTGTATAGACAAGGAAGTAAACCGATAACCATTTAAATAAGAAATAGCATAACTGAATGTTGAGCTAATTAAACAATATACGTAAAGTGCTGCTTCCGCCAGTAATACACCGCTTAAAGCTATTATTGATCCATTGGCATGTTTCACTTATTTGAACGAGTAAAATTTTCCCAAGTTGGTTACTATAAGCACAAAAAATATTTCTCCAGTAGAGAATGCTAACTGAAAGGAACAATTAAGCTCGCGAACCCATATATGCATCATATATTTTGCTCTCTAATGATAAAGTCGTTTAATGACCCCAACAATCAAACATATTTTGTACTCCTTTACTAGAACAATTACAATCGGGAATTATATAAATTTATACTCTTTCATAAGAATTTGTCACCATTTTACCAAAGCTATAAATATATAAGACTTTTTTTTTGTTTAATACATCAGTAGTAGCATGGCTTTTTTTTTATTGATAAAAAAAGCCCAATCATTAACCTCAGCCCAAATGCATGTCAAAATTATATTAATGTCTTTTGTTCAAGACAAATTAAAGACAAAAATATCTTAAACATTCATAAAAATAGTCAATTGAAGCAAATCAAGACAAAACCTCCCACCTTTTCTTTTTGATAATAATGTATTCTTTGGATAATCTTTAAAAGTCAACATATCTAACATTCCTTGTGATACCTTGCCCTATTCACTATAGTTTAGTAGAAGTTTATGTATGTATGTTTTTTTCTTAAAGATAAACACCTAGGGATATAACATTAAGTATATAGCCCTGAAAAGTGAGAACGGTATTATACCACATTATTAATATATATATGTACTTTTTTCTTTCTTTACTGCTATTATTTTTATTACATGCTAATATATTTCCCAAATATTTAGCCCAAGCATTTCCAAAAATTATAAGATGTAAAGATAATAAGGGAATAGTTTATCCAAGATAACCAATACCAAAAATGCTGTAAGTATGTTACTTTTGGGCTATTATAGATCACAAAGTAGGTAGAAAGAACCACAAGTAATAAACGTAATAAACTTATCCTAAAATACAAGGTATACGCCTTAACATATTCAAGAGCTGGGAGGCATCACAGTTACAAGGTGATCTACCGTCCCTAAGATACATATTCCTATTTTTTTTTAAAAAAAAAATGGATAATGCTGGTTAAATCAGCTGGATAGTTAGTACTATTACTGTAAAGAATTATATAATAGCTAGTGGCAAAAATAAGTTATACTCTATGTATATAATAAAATGATCTATTAAATAGTAAGCAATCATATTTGGATAGAATCTAACAGCTCTTTAAATATATATCCCTGTTGGATAGATATTTTGATTTCATAGTAACATATTTTTCTTCTGCATAAAATGATTTTTTTTACACAGAAAAGAAACTCGAATTATAGAAGTCACAATTCTATTACTATGCTTGTGTTGGATTCTTCTTAAGCGTAAGCATTTCGTTACTAGTAAGAACATGGTCAGCTAACAGGATACATAGCCTATGAATAATAACTACCTAATATACATATGCTAAGCTAAAGTGATTACAAGTATAGCTGTTTAATTTATTAATAAATTTTGAATCATTCTATTTGAAAACCTCGTATAGTGTAAATAATTGTTGATAGAGTCATGTAGTAAAACAATACCAAAGCCGTATAAAAATAATTAAGTAGTAATGTATTATTATATAAGTAGATCAAGTATTAAAGAATACTGTTGATCCTCTTGTATCTGCGTTTTTTTTATTATTATTATGTCTTACTGTTTCTTCCCAGCCCTTGTTCGTACCCTTTAAAAGTGACTGCTCGCTACCTTTTTTCTTTCTTTCTTACCTGTCAAGAACTTGAAGCACGACCAAAAGGGAAGAAAAGGGGAAGCAATGTCAGGTTACATGGCATTCACCAGTCGTACCATTGTACGCCAAAATTCATTCACTCGGGCATCTCGCCCATGGGCACTTCTTCGTAACCATGCTCATTCCGATCGTACCCTGCCAGTCAAGTCTCTCCCGAAACCTCAGAAACCTTTTTTAGATGCTTATGACGCAAAAATAGTCGAGAAAGACTGGTATGAATGGTGGGAGAGCCAGGGGTTTTTTACAGCAAGTAGTGCAGACTATTATCCACCTTCTGGCAAGGAAAACCCGTTCACAATGATTACTCCCCCACCAAATGTTACTGGGTCGTTGCATATTGGACATGCCTTGACAGTTAGTGTTGAGGACGCTGTTGCACGTTGGCGCCGTATGTCTGGATATGATGTTCGCTGGATACCAGGCACAGATCATGCTGGCATTGGTACTCAGTCAGTGGTCGAGAAAATGCTGATGCGTGACCGTGGCTTGAGTCGCCATGATCTAGGACGCAAGGAATTTGTGGACGAAGTATGGGCATGGCGACAAAAATATGGTGACAGAATCTTACATCAGATGCGTCGAATGGGCGCTTCGGTCGATTGGGACAACCTTTTTTTTACTATGGATAAACCTCGCTATGAGGCAGTGGAGAATGCGTTTATACGGCTCTACAAAGACGGGATGATATATCGTGACACACGCCTAGTAAACTGGTGTTGTGAATTAGAAACTGTAATCTCTGACATTGAGGCAAGTTTAATAATTGTAATCGATGGGATTTAGTCTTATAAATAACATGGTCATATTAGGTCGATTACAAGGACATTGATGGTAGAACACTCCTTCAACTTCCTGGAAGAACAAAGGGGTAATATGGGCTGTCAGTGGCTATAAACAAAATGTAGACTCAAACAGTATGTTTGTATCTGTGATAGAGTTGAATTTGGTGTCTTACACCATTTTTCTTACCCTATTCACAACCCCGATCCAAATGGTATCAAAGAAATTACCGTCGCTACCACTCGTATCGAGACTATGCTAGGGGACTGTGCAGTGGCTATTCACCCAAACGATACACGCTACACGGTAAACTATCTGCTACTTAAATGATTATATAATAACGATAAATTTCTTTCTATGCTTTTAGAGTCTTCATGGCAAGCAAATATACCACCCAATTCTCAAGAAAACACTGCCTATTGTATGTGATGAGAGTCTTGTAGAAATGGAGTTTGGTACAGGTGTTGTAAAGGTAAATCATAAATCAGATAAAGGGATAATCGTATTCATACTTTTATTCAATAGGTGACACCTGCGCACGATCCAAATGATTATGCTTGTGCAAAGCGCCATGGATTACCTATCACAAGTATGTTTGACAAACTTGGAAAACTCAATCCTAGCTGCGGCATTCCATCTTTGGTGGTAAGTACGAATATGTAAAATAGGATATTTTCATCATGGGTTAAAAGAGTTCTCGATATTATTAGGGAAATGACCGATTTGAGGCACGTGATATTGTGGTGGATATGCTGAAAGCCTCAGGGCACTATAAGGGACGAGATGACAAACATGTGATGCGTGTCGCTATCTGTTCGCGCTCTGGGGATGTTATCGAACCTTTATTACAGCCTCAATGGTAGGATGGTACATTTAAAACAAAGACAAAGACTAATGTTTTGTTGGGGTAGGTATATACGCTGTAAGGAGATGGCCGATATGGCCAGAAAGCAGGTTGAGAGTGGAGAAATGAACATTATGCCTAAACATCATGTTCAAGAGTGGTACCGGTGGTTAGGTATTTTCTTATATTTTGGAATAGTAAATATGTTCTGGATTAATGTTGGGAAGAAACCTTAGATTCGATTCAAGACTGGTGTATATCTCGTCAACTATGGTGGGGACATGAAATCCCTGCCTACAAAATCAGATTGAACACAATCGATAAGAAAGGCAAGACACGTAAATCTTTGTGGCATGTTCGACAGAGCGCTAAAATGTAGATTTTACAGAATTTTGGGTGGTAGGATCGACTGAAACAGAGGCACGGCAAGAGGCAATTGCTTTATTAGCAAAAGAAGGACTTGAAACAGAGAATTTTGATCTTGTTAAGGATGACGACGTTTTGGACACTTGGTTCTCATCTGGTCTCTTACCTTTGTCTGCTCTTGGGTGGAAGGGAAGGATTGGTGAACCAATTCCGGTTAGTAGCTGGATTTCATTAATACTTCGGCCGCCGAGAATCCTTCAAAACTTATTCGACGAAAAATAACAATCTATATATTGTCCTATAGGCACGCTATCCGCTCCAACTAATGGAGACAGGTTACGATATTCTATTTTTTTGGGTTGCACGAATGGCCATGCTAGCCAGTCATTTTACCAAGAAGCCTGCGTTTGAGGATATCTATCTTCATGCCATGGTAAATATTCTCAAATAATAGATGTGTATTAATTCTCATAATAGGTTAGAGATGGCCAAGGAAGAAAGATGTCAAAATCACTTGGAAATGTTATAGATCCACTCCATGTAATTGAAGGTGTAGACTTGGAAACTATGAAGAATAACTTGCTTGTGAGCAACCTGGCGCCTAAGGAGATAACCACGTATGTTGAAGCAGTGGCGATCAGTTTATCTTGGCTAACCTACGAACCCTCAGGAGCTCACTTAATTTAGAGAAGGAATATCCAACTGGAATTCCTGCATGTGGAACAGATTCGCTTCGATTTGCATTGGTAGCTTACACACAACAGGTAATTAACTATAGGAGGATAATGAATTTGCAAAAAATTTACTGTGTCACCTAGACCCGACAAATCAACCTAGAGATGTCCAACGTGATCCAAACAGCGCATTTCTGCAATAAGCTTTGGAATCTATTCAAGTTTGGATTGGGTAGATTAGGTCCAGCGGACGGAAGACCTATGAGTCAACTAAGCCCGGCTGGACTTTCACTCGTAAATCGCTACATTCTATCTCGTATGGCCGAAACCGTTCGCCAATGTCAAACTGGATTCGAATCATACCGTCTTTTCGATGCCACAGATGCCCTTCGCCGATTTATAGTGGAAGACGTTTGTGATGTTTATGTTGAATTTTCAAAAGCAGCACTCAACCGACCTAAGCATGGGGAAGATCAGGTAGAGACGGTGAAACTTTATTATGGGTCGGATCACAAAATCTAATTCAAGAAATCCTATAGTTGGATACACGCACGATCTTGCATGCCTGTATGGATGTATCTTTACGCTTAGCTCACCCCTTTATGCCATTTGTGACAGAGGTAGATACGGGCATATCAATAGATCCGCCGACTCTAACAAACTATCTATATACAGGAGCTATGGCAACACTTGAAGCATAATATCCCACCGAAAGAGCAAGCACTACAGTCCCCTACATTAATGTTGGAACAATACCCTACCCCTAACCAGTTTGAGTGCTTTTATGACAGTGAAGTTGAAAACCATTTCAAAGTAGTGCTTTCTATAATTCACGCTTCCAGATCATTACGCCAGGGCCATCAGATAAGCGTAGCAAAGGAATTACCATTCACTATTTTGTGCGATAATCCAGACTTAATGGATCCCAAAGGACCTCTTTATCAGTATTTGGATGAGATTAAGGGGTTCATCAAGGCGTCTGAGCTCAATTTGGTTTCAAGCGATGTATGTGAGCGTGAAATTTGATTTGAATAAGGTTGGCTAAAAAGAAATCGCTGCAGGTGGTAGGAGCAGATGCGCCGGAAGGCTGGACATCAAAACCAGTTACCGCCACTCTCAAGATTCTTGTGCCGACAGCAGCAGTTATACGAGCCCAAGTTGAGAGGGCAATAGCTCATGGAGAGATATTGTCAGACGTGATCGGGGGGAAGAAGGGCCGACTAAATAAGAAACTTGACAAAGTGAGACAAGATATAGAGAAAATGAATGTTAGAATGACCAAGAGTGGGTACCCAGAGGGTGTGCCAATTCAAGTTCAACAAAAGAACAGGTAAAACAAATTAAATCTTAATGAAGCATGCCTTATATTGAACCTATTCTATGCAGGCTTCGTCTAGATACTCTGCAATCTGAACAGAAAACAATTGAGCAGGATATGAAATTACTTGATATTATTTTAAGCCATAAGGAATAAATTAATACACTAGCTAAATCAATCACTCTGCAGACAGCATCAAGAGTGCGTGTAATGTTATAGACTTGATGATATTTGTGAGTAATCAAAAGCCACGTTCTACTACAAAGGTCAAGATCAAGGCTAAGGCTAAGGCCAATTCCAATGCTAAGATCAATATACCTACTCAACCATTTAAAAGCCTTTTCATTTATTTTTTTAACAAAACTATCACTAAATCGTTGCGCGCCTTTGCGAGAAAACAAGACCGAAATCTGATTTGTAGAGCTATTGTCCAGTAGCCAGTATGCGCTCTTTCATTGGTGGAAATCTTTTCGGGCCGTTCGGCCAAAGATAGATTACCATCAGCCATGTTATAAGTATAAATACAAGGCTTCATTGAGTTCGACGATCCATATCACCCACTCTTTTCCTCTTATTTTCACTTTCTTTATTTTCTTATTCTCTTCTTCTTTAATCGAAGGAAAAGAAGTCCATTCTTTTTGTCGTTCTGTATATTGTTTGATTAATTCAACATGACAGTATCCGATATTTCTAGACGGTCCTCGTCGACCAGTCAAACCACAAAGGGGGAGTCCGTAAACCATATTACATCCGCCAGACTTGATGATAAACATTCACTTGAAGAAATTGTACCGGTAATTTCTGTCGAAGAAGAAACCGATGAAAAAAAGAAGAAAGAAAAGAAGAAGAAGGAGCCATCAGTATCTATTTTCTCTCTCTTCCGTTTCGCTACGCCCGTCGACAAACTCTTGATTATTACTGCCATTGTCTGTTCCGCTGGTATTGGTGCTATCCAGCCTATATCCGTCATCATCTTTGGTAGCTTTGTTAGCGAGCTTCAGGATGCCATCTTCCACCCTGAAACCCTCATGGACAAAACCCACGGACTTATTATGGCTTTCGTTTATATGGGAACTGGTGTTCTTGTCGCTGCTTATGCCGCCAATACTAGTTGGGTTCTGACAGGTGAAAATCAGACTCGCAGAATTCGTCAGGCCTATGTACATTCTATTCTTCGTCAAGACATGGGTTGGTTCGATAAGGCCGGCGATGGTTCTCTCAATACTCGTTTGGCAACCGACACTCAATTGATTCAAGACGGTATCTCTGAAAAATTCGGTCTGTTTGTCATGGCTATTTCACAGTTTGTTACCGGTTTCGTCGTCGCTTTCGTCAAAGGCTGGAACTTGGCCGTTGTTATGCTTGCCACTATGCCTTTGATGGCTGGTGTAGGTGGTGCCATGGGATACCTTATTACATTGTACACACTCAAGACCCAGAACTCTTACGCCGAGGCTGGATCAGTTGCAGAACAGGTCTTCTCTGGCATTCGCACAGTATACTCATTTTCTCTCCAGGCTCGATTCACTGACTTGTACAACATCAAACTTGAGAAAGCCATGGAAACTGGTGTCAAACGCGGTATTATTCTTGGTCTCGGTTTTGGAAGCTTCATGTTCATTCTCTTTGGTACCTACGGTCTTTCCTTCTGGTACGGTGCCCAGCTTGTCATCAAAGGTACCTTTGATGGCCCCACCGTTCTTATTGTCTTCTTTGCTATGATTATGGGCGCCATGGCCCTTCTGCAATTGCCTCCCAACTTGTCTGCTGTGTCTAGTGCATGTGGTGCTGCCTACAAGATTTACTCAACCATTGACCGTATTCCCGATATCGACCCTGATTCAATTGAAGGTCTCAATCCTTCTCAAGTCGTTGGCGATATCGAGTTCAGACATGTCAAATTCACTTACCCCACACGCCCCGACGTTCCCATTCTCAAGAATCTTCATCTCAAAATTCGTGCTGGTCAAACCGTTGCTTTTGTTGGTCCTTCCGGCTCTGGAAAATCTACCAGTGTTCAGCTTCTCCAACGTTTCTATGATCCCATTGATGGCCAGGTTATTCTTGACGGCCAAGATCTCAAGTCTTACAATGTTGCATGGTTGCGTACACAGATCGGTGTCGTCAGTCAAGAGCCTGTTTTATTCAATATGACTATTCGCCAGAACTTGCTTATGGGTACAACTAATGACGTCTCCAAGGAAGAGATGATTGAAGCCTGCCAAAAAGCCAATTGCCACTCTTTTATCTCTGAATTACCCCAAGGCTACAACACACTTGTTGGTGAGCATGGTGGTATGTTGTCTGGTGGACAGAAGCAGCGTATTGCTATTGCCCGTGCTATCCTCAAGAATCCTTCTATCCTGCTGCTAGATGAAGTAAGTAATACATAAATAGATATAATATTTATATTCATTGTTGTATTTATGTAAATTCTGTTTTTAGGCCACTTCCGCACTCGATACCCAATCCGAACGTCTGGTCCAGAAGGCTTTGGACGCCGCGGCTGCTGATCGTACTACAATTGTCATTGCACATCGTCTCTCTACAATTCGTAACGCTGATTTGATTGTCGTCATGCAACAAGGTGATCTCATCGAACAAGGCACTCACAATGAACTTCTTGCGCTTGGTGGTGTTTACTCTGAACTCGTTGCCAAGCAGCAGATTGCTACCACTCAAGTCGGGCACATTGAAGAAGATATTGATGAAGAAGACCTTTTGAAGCAAGAAACTTTGGAACTCAAGCGCGAGCAAGAGGCTCAACGAGCCAACGCTGAATTCCGCGTTGTTTCTGAGAAGGCCGACAACCTTGAGCTTACCAGGACCAATACAAACGTTTCTATCGACGCCTTCCAAATCAAGCTCAACAAGGAAAAAGAACTCAAGAAGGCTGCCAAGAAGCAGAGTGCTCCCATCAAAAAGGTTCTCCAGATGATGCGTCCCGAATGGCCTCTTTTAGCTATGGGTGTTTTTGGTGCTGCTATTGCTGGTGCTGTCTTCCCTTGCTTTGCTCTCATTTTTGCCGAAGTCATTACTATAATCTCATTTGGTACCAACATTGCTCCTGGTCCTTTTAAAGGCGCCAACTTGTACGCCTTCTTGTTTGTTGTCATTGGTATTGCTGCCTTCTTTGCATTTGCTGCTCAGGTCATCTGTTTCGAGGTTGCTGGCGAACGTTTCACCAAGAGACTCCGAGGTGATGTTTTCCGTGCTTTCATGCGCCAAGAGATTGGATACTTTGATGAACCCGAACACAATCTTGGTGCATTGACTTCCAAGCTGGCCATTGACTCCAAGAACGTGAACGAATTGGTCACAAAAACATGGGGTGATATTACCCAGATCATCGTTACCGGCATTACTGGTAAGTTTACTTTAACTACACAATATTTATTTATTTCAAAAAAAAAATAACAATACTAATACTTTACTTATTTATAGGTCTTTCCATTGCGTTCTCCAAGAGTTGGCTTCTAACCTTGATTGTTCTCCTTATGACTCCTTTCATTATGGGTGCCACAGCCTACGAATCTAAGATTCACCGTGGATTTGAAGACAAGACCAAGAAAGCTAACGAGCAAAGTGGTGAAGTTGCTGGTGAAGCCATCAAAGAAATCCGAACAGTTGCCGCCCTTAACAAGCAAATCTACTTTGAAGACAAGTACTATAAAGCTACCGACTATCCTCATCAACTCGCCCAGCGCAAGGCTCTGACTTCCTCCGTTGGATACGCCCTCCAGCAGGGTATTTCTCTCTACACCAGTGCTGTAACCTTCTACGCCGGTATGCGCCTGATGACCGATGGTCGAATTGATTTTGGCCAGATGTTCACTACAATGATGGCTATTATGATTACTGCTCAAAGTATTGGTCGTGGTAGTGTCTTTGCTTCCACTTTTGCCAAGGCCAAGTACTCTGCTATTGCTGCCTTTGCTGTTCTCGAGCGCATTCCCTCTATTGATCCCGAACTTGAAGGCATTGAGCCCACATCCTCTCAGATTGCTGGTGACATCAAGTTTGAAGACATCACTTTCCGTTACCCTGCTCGCCCTGATATTTCTATTTTCAACGGTGAATTTAATCTTACCGGAAAGGCCGGTCAGACTATTGCTCTTGTTGGTCCTTCTGGTTGTGGCAAATCGACTACCATTGGTATGCTCCAGCGTTGGTATGATCCTATCTCTGGTGCTGTCCGTCTCGATGAAAGCAATGTCAAGAACTACTCGCTTGGTAATCTTCGCAGCCACATGGCTTTGGTCGGGCAGGAACCTGTCTTGTTTGATATGACTATTGGCGAAAATATTCGTTTCGGTGTCGATGATTCCAAGACCATTACTCAGGAAATGGTTGAAGATGCTTGCCGCGCTGCCAATATCCACAAGTTTATTACCGGTCTTCCTCTTGGTTACGATACTCGCGTCGGTGACAAGGGCTCCCAGCTGTCTGGTGGCCAGAAGCAACGTATTGCTATTGCTCGTGCATTGATCCGTAAGCCTCGCGTGCTGCTTCTAGATGAGGCAACGTCTGCTTTAGATTCAGAGTCAGAAAAGCTTGTACAGGCTGCTATTGATAATATCTTGGAAGAGGGTGGCCGTACTACCATCACTATTGCCCATCGTCTATCAACCATTCAAGGGGCTGATCTGATCTGTGTCGTCAAAGATGGTCGTATTGCTGAACAAGGCACACATTGGGAGTTACTCAAGTTGAATGGTGCCTACAGTGCTCTTGTTCACCAGCAGTCTCTCAACGCCAACTAAACCATTATCATTATCATTATTTTAAAACAAAAAACAAGTACTTATACCACCACCATCACAACTTAGAAGACTTATTTGTTAGGTTCTCCATCAATTCTATATTCTTATTCTTTATAATTACTCCATTTGTACAATAGTTTGCTTGCAAAAAAAAACATTGCAACTGTAATAAAATATATTTTTCTGAATTACTCCACTCCGATTTTTTTCAAAATTGCGAACTTTAAGCTTTGCACGACGTTTTATGTATAAAGAAAAAATCCTATAAAAAACACCATCTAGGTTTAGAAAAAGGTCTATATAAAGAAAAGCGCTCTATATTCTGAACTAGCTGGCTTTATTTTTGTATGACTTACATATAAAAGCATATTTACATAAAATTGAAACATAAGAACAAGAGGAGTAATATTGGAATATTAGGTATTTTCTTCACAATACCTATACTTTGTCTAATTTCCAATCCTATTGTGATTTGAAGATTAGCATTTTCTGCAACAATTTAACATATATGTCTATATTCATACTACAAAGTATATAAAATATACAAGCCCTCCGGTCTAACGTCATTCCCACATCATTACCAACCTTCCATATTATTGAAATTCTAGCCAGAGATAGTTAAGGTTGTATATCTCGTCTTCACATGAATGTATTTTCACATTTACTCTACAAATTATAGGCTGGTATTGATTACTTTATGTCCCCGTCTTTTATTATTCTCACTTATTTTTTTTTCTTCTTTGTGTCAAATTTATCTGTGCTAACAAAATATTTTAACTTCAAAATATATTTAAATAGGCCTTTTTTTTAGTGAACCATCTTAGAGTATCTGTAATGATTCTATCAAATGAAACCGTTACAGACAATCTTTCTGAGAAAAAAAATTGGGCGTCTACATTAAAATTGATGTACAACAGAATATAAATCTAACTGCTGAATACACTCTTATCCGTCGAGTAATATTGATACATATTGCATTTATTACCCCCTAGAAATCAATCACAATAAGCAATCCACATTAGTTGAAAATCGTACAAAAATATTTAATTCAGTAGTAAATAAAGCTACAAATATGACTGAGAAATGAATGTATCCGTTTCTTACTGGAGCATTTTGATAATTGGCATCTCTTCAAGTCCGAATAATTGATACATTTAGGTGTCAATGCTCCAACTTCAAGGTTACCAAGTGCGGCAATAGGACAGTAATAGAAGAAGACGTTTTATTTGACACCAAGCCACTCACAAGTATCCAAAACACTTTACACTGGATATGTTATCAAATACCAACTTTGTTAATTTTTGTTATAACACTCAATTCGAGAAAGATAAATCCAATGTGTCTATGTAAAGATGAACCAGTTAAGGAGGATGTTTGTATTACTATATATAATATTTAGTCACCACTATATGTGCTTAAGTGTAACAGCCAATGAAATAAATAAATAAATAAATAAATACCGTTTAACAATTTTGTACGCATACGATGGTAATGAACCAGTTCCCGAGTATCCTAATAAGTAGGCTATTTATATAGCCATTATTCTCAACATTCGATTTAAACTTTATGGAATATATTACTTGAGATAGGATTGTTATGAAGATGGGCTTAGGCTTGGACAAGATTGTAATCAAAGTGGAGATTGCATACAGAGAATTCGAGTGTGCTACTGTGTGAAATTTCGGTAGAGAAAAGGAATTTTGGTCAATAAAAGAGCCCAGTCCAACACTTTCAATCAGAACGGAAAGTAAGCTATTAATGGAAGCAGTACATAGTTTCTTTGATTTCATATAAATACATATCTGGGTAAATATCAACTTCTTGAAAAGATCCGCTCCAATAGAGTTTAATTTAGCTAAAATATACTAGATAGTGGTATTGATTGATTAGCTTTGAAAATATATGCTTAATTGATTACAAGAGTTTTGCTTGTATACCGCAAAGGTATAAAATATATGAGACTCTTAAAATTGTTATAATAGATAGTCACGTTAAAAGTCTCAAGATTTCTCAAATTTCTAAACGTTTATAAAGCTTCTACATTTGGTAACTTAAGAAAGGCACTGGTAAAAAAAAAGGTAATATTAAATTGTTGTGTGAAGTGACCTTTTTTTTTGTAACCAAAGTGGTAGTGCTTGGTCTTAGGGCATCCACAGCGGTTTGTCTAACTAAATATTTTAGCTAAAAAAATGTTCGATAATATTTAACGGATTCCTAAATCTAACATTTCACTAAAATATTTATGTAGTGAAAAGATGTGACTTTAGGCTTAGAAAAACTGCTGTGGGTGGTCTAAATTATCTCATTTAAATTCGGTTTTTTGTTTTGTTTTACTTGGATATTTTAGTTACGTATACCACTGTGAATGCTCTAACAACACACAACAAAGTAGGTAAAAACATCAACGAAGAACACCCCGTGTCAGATAATTCAAAGAACTTAAGGGTAGAATTGAAGAGAGTGATATATTATGAGTCTTAGATATAGGCGCAGAGCTAATAAAGAGACTGAATATTTTGCGTCAATACAAGAGTTACTGAGCTTACAAAAATAGTCCTAATTTGCTCTTTGCTGGCTGCACATGTACAATACGGATGGTGTAGGTGAAAGCTAGACTATAAAATAGATATCTATAGCGGTTTGTGATTATATCTAAGGTGGTAAATTCGATCACTCTTTTCTTTAGATCTTCCAGTTTCTCTAACTCTGGAATTAACCTATCAATGCAAATTGCTTCCTTGTCTTTCTCAAGAGCCTTAATGGTATCCTGCTGTTGCACTTAAACCCTACACTATATGATCTCATGTTTAACATCAAGATGATCACATACAAATCTTGTATATTGTTTTCTGTAAAATCATATCCCTATTTATACATTTTTATAGAGAGAGAGGCAGATAGGTTTTTGTACACTTTCTTATTTGTTTTATAGCTGGGATTAAACATATAAAATACATAGCAGTTTTTGCATAGTTTGCTAAAAAGGTACTCCTTTAACTTTTATTATTATTATTGGAAGTATTAGCAATTGTAATCAAGATACATACATACATGCATACATATATTGAACAGAGTGTCATTAAAGGTTATATCTTCTAAAGAGTACATGTACATGTATGGAAAATTAGAAATAATTGAATATCTCATTAAGCATACAGCACACAATTTTATAAGAGGCACTTTTTAAATGTCAAAATCATGTTCATGACTTATTTCTATTTAATATATATAATATGGCATTTCTTGTAATGTTTATAAGTAGACAATACTTTATGTATTTGAAGCATAATATAATATAATATTTTTTATGCTTGGTAATCTTCACAGGATTATATTATACTATATTACATTAATACCCTTATTTATTTATTTCTGGTTGAACTTTCAGGAATGATATTAATGTACTTCCGTTCAAGTAGCCAACCTGATATTTTTTACATTACACTATTTGACCTTTAAATGTGCTCTTCCTGCTCTGGAATAACTTCCACATATTAGAAAGTGCGGTGAAAATACATGCTGACCTTATGATATAAAGTTTAGGGCATACAAAGCAGCTGACAGGCATGTAGTACATGTGCCCATGTATCCTAAGTAAAGACTCTTTATTATTTTTATGACTTTTTTTTTACCAGTACTTCTTGAATTGTTTATATTACTAAAGAGCTCACTATATTAACTTTATTTATTTATTTTAAAAAAGAATCCAAAAACAAAAGCTTATTTGGGCATAAATGACATGTTCTTTTATTTATCTCTTTTTCTAGCAAATGTATGATAAAGATATATATATATATATATATTTTCTTCTATTTGAATAGAGATGCACTGTAGAGTTTCTGTTATTACAAGAGTACTTATGTATTACCATCATAGTCATGTTATGATTGGTGTGATGAGTATAGGCGTATGGTTTCATGTACTCTGAGAAATATATTTATCGATACCAGAATAACCAGCATTCCTAAAGTTTCTGGCGACAGACAGGCACCAATCATAGCGTCTTAGCTGTTGGTTCACTGTTCGGCGGTGTCAATAACTCTAAGAATATTTTCCGGTATATCTGATAGGATAAAAATGTACTTTCTTATGTAAACAAAAAGAAAGAACAAACTTGACACATAATGCCGTATTTTTCAAAAATGATCATACTAAGCACATATTGAAATGGTACAAAATTTGGCAGGATTAGTGAAACAAAGACAAGATTATGAAGCCATGTAGGCTTTTAGGGCCGTAACCTTATTTCCGGTATGGTGTATGAACATACAATATGCAGTTTTAACTGTATGTAATTTTCTTATTGACACACACACATATATATATATCTTTTTAGTACAAGTATTTAAGTAACAAAGCAACAATAAAGTGTCCCGATAGTCATAGTCAATACACGTATATGTTTTTTTTTAAAAAAAAAAGGAAAACACAGACGTTTTTGAAATAAGTTTCAGCTTTGTTTCTTTCTTTTTTTTTGTATTGTTTAAAGAAGTAGGGTAAGTTTATTAATCACTTCTCCTGTTCTCGTTTCACTAATATTTCTTATTTCGGTCGCCGTATTTGTGAGAGGCGATTGATATTTTTATTATTTTTATTTTAGTGAACACAAAATTTTATTCGTGGATACACTATATAAATGTATTTCATTAGGAGTTTTTTTAAGTGCATTATGGCATGATTCTTGTCAATTATAATGTCGAAGGGCTGACAGGAAGAAAATAAGGGAGACCAAGGGGGGAGTTTTGACCATTTTTATTGATCTTATTTCTTTTAAAATAATAATATAATAATATGTACTACTTTAGACTACATAGACAAATAACACATATTATTGCCCAGTCTTGCAATGGCCGTCATGTAGCCAAATCAGATCAATAATCCAATCTTATTTTAATATCCATATTCATACTCATATATAATGCTATATGTAAGTGTATACAAATCCTACTTTGAGAACTCAAAGGGGCAATATAATATTCAGGTGATGTGTTTCATCTGGCAGAGATAGCATGTTGAATGAATGTTTGTGATCAGAATACACAAGGTCTGGTTTAAACACAAGCAATAAAATGATTCTTTTGTCAAGGCTAAATACAATACCCACTTATTCTACAGTGTTTCTTTTTTCTTTTCACTTTTATATATGATATATCACTGTAGGAAATGTCAGTATTTAAAACACCGAAATAGCAACAATCGTCAATATGTTGCTAGCCTGGCAACATTTTCATAAACAAATATACTTTCAATATTTAGCTTTTAGTGCTACCTTCTTAAGCAAATAATAAACGTAAATTTTTATGGTTTAAACTTTATTTTAATTAATAAAATTGGAGAATAATCTTTTAGTGTTAAAATTGGTGTGGACAGACCAAAAAGCTCGAAAAAAAGTTCAAAATTAGCTCAAATGTATACTGTTTGCTGACGATAGGTCTCTTGACTCACGGGTAGATAAGGTGGTAGACAGCGACATAAGTGATTACTATCGACTTGACATGTATTGGTACTTGAATGTTATTAACAAAGACGTATTTTCCTCCAGATAATCGATAGTTCGTTTTCTTTTCGCTAGTATCGTAGATATCATCTTCAAGAATGTCTATGGCCTTGGGATATCGCGGTTCTGCATACTCAACAACACGTAAAAGATAACTTTCCATTAATTTCTTTGCCATAATCTGATTTTAAAAAATGTCCTTTGCTCTGTAGTATAAATGTTGAATGATAGGAGCATGATGGTGAGAAATATGAGCCAAGGATTGCTACTGCTTGGTGAAAATCGAGAAAAGATCGATAATCTGATTTAAGGTATTTTCTCCATATGCGAAAAAATAAATCCTTTGCTCAGGACAAAACACTGGTTCGCTCATGGATAACACGTAAACTTGTAAAAAGAAGGTTTTGACTTGTTCTTGATTTCTTTATTCATGATACAGGATTTCCACTCCAAAAGTTATATATTTTGCAAAATCAAAACTTTCATTTTGTGCTCCGACTATATATGAAAAAAATAAATTAATTAATGCGGATAGAAAGAAAGTTAAAGCAAATTAATAAAGAGCATGAAGAATGCTAATATGTGCGATAAAGTATTTGAAGAATGTCTACACTGTTTATTAAAAACAATATAAGAAAACATGCAATGTCAATATACTGTTATAAGAAAAGTATATAATGCTAAGTTTGTAATATGGTTTTGAGAACTGTCTTTATCTATTATCTTTTTCTATACTCAAATCCTCCAACATGAACCCCAATCAAATCGCTATCGTTAAGAGAAGAAAGAGAAATGGACCACAAAAGGTTCTTCCGATCCACATCAAGAACATGATTGTGGAGAAATGTTATATAGAAGAGTCCATGACCCGAGCCGAAGCAGCCAGGGCATTTGGTGTCTCATAGGTGTCGATTAACAACATCATTACCAAGTTCGAGAGGGATGCTACTGTAGAGCCCAAGAAGCGAGGCGGCTCGCGCGCGGAAAGTCTTAAGATAACCGATGAGCATTCGAAGTTCATTCAAGACTTCTTGGACGAATGCTGCACCTTGACTCTTGGTCAAATGAGAGAGGAACTGTTTAGAAAATTTCCAGAGCTTCAAGAGCAGAACTTGAGCATCAGTGGCTTACATAAGCACATTATCAACAACATTGGGTTCACATTGAAGAGAACCAAGCCGGTCGAGGAAAAAAGAAACGACCCGAAGACTATTGAGCTGAGAAAAGTATACGTAGACAGTATGCACACGAATGGTTTATCGTATAAAACCAATTGCATTTTTGTGGACGAAGCAGGCTTTAATGCAAACCTGATCAGAGGACAAGGGTGGTCCAAGAAAGGCGAAACCAGCATTGTGAAGACGAAGTCGAAAAGGGGACTAAACATCTCAATTCTTGCCGGTATTTCTTACCAAGATGTTGAGAGTGTGCAGGCGAAGTTGACCCCTGGTGGCACGACAGGACCAATTTTCGTTGAATTTGTAAAGACGATTATGGATTCGCTCGACCACAGTAATGCTGCCCCTCACAACTTCATTAAGGATAATGCCTCGATCCATAGATCCCACCTTGTCACTGAATTGTTTGCTAATTCACGACACCACCTACACTTTCTCCCCCCATACTCTCCTTTCCTAAACCCGATTGAAGAGTGCTTCTCCAAACTCAAAACACTGGTCAAGAGAAAGCCCGGGTTGGTATGTGGTCAATTCTTGGAGTATATTGCTGAGTGCTCCCGCCATATCGCTATGGAAAACTGCCAAGGCTGGGTTGATCATAGCATTAGCTTCTTCCCCCAATGTACAAATAGCCAAGAAATAAATTGATTTTTTTTTATATATAGTCGGAGCACAAAATGAAAGTTTTGATTTTGCAAAATATATAGTTTGAAAAAAAATATATAACTTTTGGAGTGGAAATCCTGTATTGACATTGCATGTTTTCTTATATTGTTTTTAATAAACAGTGTAGACATTCTTTAAATACTTTATCGCACATATTAGCATTCTTCACGCTCTTTATTAATTTGCTTTAACTTTCTTTCTATCCGCATTAATTAATTTATTTTTTTCATATATAGTCGGAGCACAAAATGAAAGTTTTGATTTTGCAAAATATATAGTTTGAAAAAAAAAATATAACTTTTGGAGTGGAAATCCTGTATCAAAGTGTAAATATCTTCACGTCACAGCTACTATGTGACGCCACTGAGTTCCCATCACGTGCCGCTCCAGCCAATCCTGGGCGAAGCGCTGTTTTTTCTGTCTTGTGAGACGAAGCTCACTTGTAGCAGCGACGCGAAGAGACGAAGTAAAAAGAAAGAAAAGAAATAAACTCGTCTACTCAATAAAAAAAAGTACAAAACAAAACAAAAAACCAAGTAAAAGTTATGGCAACCACCAAAGAGGAACAGGTTTCCAACCTCTACAGCGAACTTAAAAAGACAACCGACGAATATGAGGATGAACGTAGTCTTTCAATTTGCGACAGTATAATCCAGTTGGACCCAGATGATCAAGTTGCACTTCATTGCAAGGTTGTCACGTTTATTCGTCTCGACAAGTACACCGAAGCACTCTCGCTTATCACACGCAAATTCAAAAAATCCGACATTGATCTCAATTTCGAAAAGTTATATTGTTACTATCGCACGAACCAGCTCCAGCCTGCCCTGGAGTTATTGAATGAACTAAAAAAAACCAAGAAAGATGATGTTGGTCTCCAATACATGGAAGCTCAATTGGTAAGTTATAAAATAAATAGATAGATCCCTTTTAAAATTCATTTCTGCTGCCATTATCATTGGTGATTTATATGTTGGGGTGAGATATTTCAAGACTCTGTGTTAATTTGGAAACAATTTATGTATACCATTTTTGTTTCTTCCTCTATCTCTCTTTCTCTTTTTTTTCTCATTTATTTATGTATCTATAAGCTTTATGCCCAAGATAATTACGAAGCATCCATAAAGGTGTATGAGAAACTTCTCAAGAGCACCAACAAAAATGACAGATTGTACGAAGAAATCCAGGTGAATTTGTTGGCTGCAAAGGCAGGTCTTTTATTTGCCAATCCAAAGGCCAAAGATGATGTCAAGGAACCTTTGTACGATGTCTCGGCTCCTGGTGCATATGAGGTAGCCTACAATGCTGCATCTGTTCACCTTGCTCGCTCAGAGTTGGATCTTGCTCGTGAACAGCTTGAGTCTGCAAGAAGTAAGTGTGTGTGTGTATTTTATAAAATACATAAATATATATGCATATATAAAGATAGAGAGAGAGAGACATGTGGATTTAGTGGTATTTATAGCATCTAATTGACGGTGGATTGATTTTTTTCTTTTTAAAAAAAGAACAGTGCAATGAGAGAATGACCGAGGCAGGCTTGAGTCATGAGGAGATAGATGAGGAGTTGGCTGTAATTGCAGCTCAACTGGCTTACACATATCAGGTACAAGGACGTACTGAGGAAGCCAAGGAATTGTATGAGTCTGTACTGAACTCAAAGTAAGTTTCAAAAAACTAATAGAAATGATAGAGAAGGAGAAAGAGAGATGCTTATTAAGTGTGTTGGTATTATCATTTTGCAGAGCAAGTGATGCTGGTGTTACTGCTATTGTGTCAAACAACATTGTTGCCATGCAAGAAACAAAGGATTTATTTGATGCTGCGAAGAAACTCAAGGTTGCAACAGGCAAGGAGGCCGAGAACAAGTTGAAGAGATATCAGAAACGAGTCATTGCAATGAACGAATCTCTGCTTCAGCTGTACATGAACAAGGTAAATATTATATATATGTGTGCTTTGTGTGTGTTCTATATCTCTAAATACGTGTTCTATATATTTATATAGCATGCTGCTTGTAGAGACTCTGCCCAGCGCTTGATTGCTAAATACCCTGATAGTGATACTCTGTATCTTATCCTTGCTGCTGCTACTTATCACCAATCCAAGGGTGAAAAAGCGGTAGAAGAATTAAAAAAATACGCAGAAAAGAAACCAGAGTCCCTAGCTATTCGATTTGCGACCATCCAACTCCAATTGCTGCAGTCACAACCAGCCGAGGCATTAAGCACTCTTGAGTCTTATCTTAAGGTGATTGATGAAAAGAACAAAAAGGGTTTCTACCACCAGCAGCCTGCTGTGGTCGCACTTCTTGTGTGGCTGTATGAGCAGACAAACCAGTCTGAAAAGGCTATGGAAACCCTCGACAAGGCATCTACATTGTGGAAGTCCGATAGCTCGTTCCTGAAGAGTGCACCTGCTTCAATTATTAAGCAAACTGCTGCCTTTAAACTTAAAGCCGGACGGTACAGTGAAGCTGCTGCTGATTACGAGCAGCTTGTCAAAGCAGACCCAACAGATTCTCAGACCATTGCCGGCCTTATCTCAGCCTATGCCGAGATAGATCCTGCAAAGGCCGAGCAGTATGGTGATGCACTGCCTGCTATTGCCATGCATCACATTGATGTTGATACCCTTGAGCGTGTTGTACCTGGTGTAAAGCGTGGCTATGTCAAGAAAGATCCCAAGGGGTGAGTGAGGTTGAGATAATGTGTATATATAAATGTATATTATTTTTCAGTTACAAAAAGGGGAAAAAAGGATTTGTCATCTCACACAAAAAACTATTATATCTTTATATTTTTTCTCTATTGTTTGTTATCTCTTATTAGCACACACGTGAAGAAAGTCAAGACAAAGAAGAAGAGACAGCCCTTGTTACCCAAGAACTGCGATCCTAGCCGGACACCTGATCCTGAACGCTGGTTGCCCAAACGAGAGCGTTCTACTTATCGTGCCAAGGGAAAGAATAAGAAGGCGGCTCTTCGGGGACCACAAGGATCTGCTGTAGAAGGGGGTGGAATTGGTGGAACAGGCAGTGCTAATATTGGAGGTCGTGGTGCACCTGTGGTTGTAGAAAAGGAGGTTTCAGAACCAAAGCCACAAGCATCTACACCTAGTAGTACTGCTGCACCTTCCAAGGCAGCGGCTAATAAGAAAAAGAACAAGAAGAAGGGTGGAAAATCAAAGTGGTAGATTCACTTGTGAATATTTAATGATTTTTTGATTTTTGATTTTTGATTCTATTAAAGCTATTATAAAAGATAATTAAAATAAAACATAAATGCATTTTATTATTTTTCTCTCATTTTTCTACCTATCTATATATATATTACGTGTATTTATGAACCTATTATGGTGGGTAAGGATAATCTCATCCCCCTCCCCAAGCTACTGTTTCTTTGCAGGGTCGCAGTAAAATAAGGTGGATTTGTAAGCACGTGGGACTTGAAGATTGCTTGGCTGCGGCTGGCTTTGGAGACTTTTCTTTTTTTCTTAAAAAAAAAAACACATTATAGAACATAACAATAAATAGACTTTTATTTATATACAAAAACTATAAATTTTTAATTTTAATAATTTTGAAATCTTTTGGTTATTTCAATATGTTTATAGTTATAATCCTTATTATATCTCTACTATTTATAAAAGAATTCAATGGTGTTATATTTATATGCTTGGGATATCAACGCCTCTTGAAGCCGTTCTAATTAAAGAGGTATTTCTTTATTAAAGCCAGTAATGAGATATAATGCTGTATATTGTCTATAGAATTAATTAACAGGCAATGTTTCTTAAATTATCATGTCAAACATATGGTCATTTTTTTTAAAGAAAGGTAGCAACCGTGTAACAAAGAAAATAGTAAATCTAACCATTCTGAGAATGCCTTTTTTTTTCTCTTAATAAAATAAGCTTTTTTGTGTGTAGAATAAAAATACTAATAAAACTACTGATAAAGTTACAGTGAATCTTGCTCTTTTTTTTTAAAAAAAAAAGAAAAAAGAAAAGAAAGAACCAACTACTGGTCTTCATTAATTCTTATTGCGATTAAACACGGCCATTAAGAAATATGAAACAAATGAGAATTCTTGTTTCTCTTATTTTATAATCCGAAGAATATTTTATTTTTATTTATTTTTATTTTTGTCTACTTCTTATTCGTGCAAAGGAGAAGAAGTCCCTCAAACAAAGTAAATAGGAAGATAAAAAAAATTGAAGCAAAAATAAAAAAATTGATACTGCGCGCCACACCAGTCAGGACGGTTTCGGGGCGTCTGAGTAGCCTCCACGTTGTGGCAAATTGACTCAGCTAAAAAGAGTTTAGAGAGAGAGAGGAGAAGAGGAGAAGAGGAAGAGAGAAAGAGAGAAAGAGAGAAAGTCAAGATTTGCTCCCTTACACCAGAGTTTAGTTTGTACTCAATATTAAAGATCCCCCAATTAGACCTGTTTGTATCTATTTAGCCTTTATTATTATTATTATTTTGGATATGATCTGGTTAATAGCAATTAAGCCGAAATCAGTAAATAGCTGTTTGTTAAATGCTAATAATGCTAGAGAAAGAAAGATAAAGTCTAAACGCAGTCACAAAGAGAACTGAGAAGAGTAGGAAGAAATGGAGGAAGAGGAAGAGAAAGATGATGTTCGTAATATGAGTTGTACAATAAAAAGACCGTAGTAAGACGGTTGCTTAGCAACACAATCCGAAAGTGGATGCTGAGTCATGGGCATACGTCCCAAGATTCCTTTTTCTGTTCTTTCTGTCTCTTTTTCTCCTTGTGTCTCTTTGGTGTATGAATATGAATATAAATATAAATATGAGTATGAGTATGAGTATGAGTATGAGTTTGTGTTTGTGTTTGTGTAAAAGCGAAGAGTCATGCAAGTCATCCGCCGTGTGCCCTCTTCAAGACAAGACACTTGCACAACATATGTATCTATAAATTTTATCGTCTAGACCGCTTGAAGACCCTTTTAAGCATAAGGTGGGGCAAAGACTAGCTTGGCAATGCATTTGAATGCCAAGCTAATAGAAATGAAAATAAAAACTCTAAAAATAAAGGGACACAAGAAAGTAAAGTGCTTAATTTGGACAACGGGTAAAGTCGTCTGAACGTTTAAATTTTTCCATCGGATCCATTATACAATTTCAATATGAGTAAAAAAAAATTATTATTATTATCATTTATTCAGCCGCAGCAACACAACAGATTTGAGAAAACTTGTATGTAGTATACCCATCAATTGGCCGTGTAACAATAACGGGTATTTCAGATTTGGCATTGTCGTGTCACTTATTAATGAAAAAACTAAAAATTGTCTATATAAACCCCCATTTTCATTTCAACCTCTTTTCTTGTCCATTATTCTCTCAACAGAAACCACAAACACCACCAAAATACCTCAAATCAACTCACTTAGCTTTTATTCTACAAGAAACACAATGAAGCCAACCACAAAGATCACCTCCACATCTGCAATCAGCACTCAGACCACCCAGTCATCAACACCCCTTAGCTTCGAGCTCTATTACAGCTTCTGTCCAAAGTGCGGAGTAGATGTCTCCCAGTTCTCACATGAAGACTTTTGCCCATGTATTCGTCAGGGCAACAACAAGAGCTAAAAGAAATATATCTATTCATTCTTTGATCTCCCAGTCTCTGTCTCTGTCCCTGTCTCTGTCTATCTCTGATCCCAATTGGTCCAATTAGTCCATCACGCACACGCACACACACATATACACAGAAACACGCATACACGCATACACACATACACGCATGCATACATACATACATACATACATACATACATACATACAACAAACAGCAATCAAACAACAATCAAACAACACATTTATGTATACCCCTCTTACACAAACACAAACGCACATTCAGTTCAATTCCATTCCATTCCATTCAATTTTTCTCTTGTATTGTAAATAAGCATCTTCATTCATTTATCCTTCTATAAACATAATATATACTGTAAATTAATAGCAATAATAATAATAGCCCTACCCCTCTCCTACATGTGTACAACCCTATTTAACTTTATATGAATCGTCGTATTTTTGTATTCTTATTCTTATTTATTTTAAAATATAATATTATATATATATATATATATACACCTTGTTAATAAAACCTACACAACAACAAAAACAACAAAAAATACAAATACAAATAGATTATTATAAATCTATATATGTCTGTTTTTTTATATTAAGCAATAAATGCTCATTGGTTTACCAATTGTATTATACATCAAATGTCCATATAAAGGGAACCGGCTTTTATTCTCTAAAATAGAAACCATAGAAACCATAGAAATAAATTTCGCTTTTATGATTTGATTTTGGGCATTTTTTTTTCTATTGTACCTTTTTGTAGTTGTTGCTATAATTGCCTAATTAAATCTTTCAAGCGAATAAATACACACATACAAAAATAAATAAAAGAGGTACATGAAGAGGAAAATTTGTATCAAACTTCCCACAGTATTTAATTATCGCTTAATATCAATTACTCAATCAGCTTAAGAAAGCTTTATAATCGTATCATTACTATCATTGCTTAAAGAGGATCAAATTCAAAGCCTCTGCGTGGCTTTATCTTTCTACCCTATTAAATATATTTCTCTTTCTTTTCTTTTTTTTTTATATTAAAGAAAGAAAGCAATCAAGTTTTGCAAAATTCCCCTTTTCCTTACCCTAATTTCTCTCTATATGTCAGTGATAGAAGCTAATTTCGTGGAACCCACATATATATATATATATTATTTTCTTTTATTTGATTGCTGCGCAAAATATACATCATTCATTAGAGAAACCCTCTAAAAATACCTATAGTTTGATACATTAATATTACTAATGCTAGATTCCTATGTAACTAAAGGAAAAGGCTATAAAGGCACGTCAAGTGAAATAATAAATCATAAAGTTCAATGTTTAATGTTATCCCTAATTGATATTCATATTGATATCATTGTCATTGCATTTGGCTTTACCTTCTTTTATATATTTATATATATTGATAAAGAATAAAATAAACAATTTCTTGATTTATTGAAACGCACTCACATACATACGCGCACACACACACACACTCTCTCTCTCTTTCCTTTTTCTTTCTTTCTTTCTTTCTTTCTCATATTTACGCTTCAATATTTTAGTTTGTACTGTTATCGCTAGTATTTTCAAACTTTCAAAGTCAAACACGAACACGAACACAAAGCACCAAGCACCAACAGCAATAGTAACAACAATACGCTTAGCCCAGCACAGCCTTAATCGTTCAACATGTCTACTTCATGGCCTACTTCCCTAAGCTCTCATCCCATCTTCAGAAAATCTGACAAGAGCCTCCTGTATACTGCAAATATTCTAGCAACTGATGTTCCAAAACAATCGCTCATTGCAGTGATCTTCGATATATACTTGCTAGTAGCCGTGTCAAATGAGATTAGAATCTTGAATCTCTACAAATTTAACAAACAACAAGAAACAGCCGAAGAACCTATTAAATACAATGTACGTAAGCCAGAATATATGTGTACTTTATTTTGTTTTTGAAAACAGAAAAAAATTACTATTATTAACGATTTCTATCAATAACACATATACCCACATTTGTATATATATATAATTATCTATTAGGTGGTGTCTTTGCCTTTAATTGATTTTGAGATTGTTCAAATTCTTCCTTGTTCAGAAACAGGTGTTCTGGTTGTAGCAGGAGAGTACAAACTAGCCGCTGTTCAACTGCAGAAGGCTATTCTCGACCAAGATAAAGACCATACAGATCCATTCACCTGCTTTATTGGACAGCCCACTTACTACACTGGCTTCAATAATGTGCGCATCATCAAAATGGAGTGGCATCCCTTGAGTACTACATCTTTACATCTCATGATTCTTGACAATCAAAATATATTGAGGTAACTAAAATACACACATGAATATATAAATACAAATGTATCTCTATATATTATATATCAATCAAACCAACTTGAAATAACCATTATATTATCTAACTCATATATTTCTTTTCTTAAAAAAATGTAGAATGTTTGACATTGGCACAAATCTCAATGAACCAGAACAAACGTTTGATCTCTCTCCTCCAAATACTTCCAGCAAAAGTCTTGTCTCGGATTTCAAAAAAAATATGCGGGTTACTTCATTCACAACCGGAGGTGAAAGTAGTGCTAGTAAACAGTGGGAGCCTCTTACTGTTTTCTACACTCTAGACAATGGGCACATATATGCCTTATGTCCAGTCTTACCAAACCATAGGTAACAATAAGAATAAATAGAACATGTAATTATCTTCAATTGATCAATATACGTATATCATACTTTTTCTTCTTCTAGTAAAATAAAGGCTAGAAACTGGCTGCGTATCTTGGATCTCACAGAAACAAAGCTAATGAACAATAAAAAAGAAGCTTTTCTGCTTACAGAATCTTTCTACATAAAAGAAAATCTTATTAGACTCCAATTAGAATGGTTGCAGCGTTATACCTTGCCTTGTTCCTTGTATGATTTGGAAGACAACGACATATACATAATCTATGATGCAGCAGCCGTGAAACATGAATTCAAACTACAAAAGCAAGGTCCTTTTGTTATAACAGGAGCTACACGAGCTGCCTCACCTACAACTGATATATTATTTACCCACAAACCTGCTATCAATGTACTTGCGATTGCCTATGCTCATGGTGCTGTGGGGGTTCACTTCCTATCGAAAGATATAGATGCTCAATGGAATTTTTCTGCAGAAAATATTAACACATGCTCGCCATATAAAGTCCAGGTAAACAAGAATAGTATATATCAAATATATCAAATATAGGAATTAATCTTCTTTTCTTTTTTTTTATGCTTATCATTCATTAGTCTAGACCCGATCTATTCTTTGCAAAAAATCTACCAACAGCAACCCTTTATGAAACCATTCATTTTGAGCCTACTTTTACTTCAAACGTCAAGCTTTCTGTACGACTTATCAAAGATCCCTTGTCTGTTTATAAAATATATTGTCAGCACAGTGGAGGCATACATGCACTCTCGTTCAAGCCATGGATGCACAAAATACAGGAACTTGATGATCAGTACGAAGCGAATGTTCTTAGAGATGAAATCATGTCTTTGGTCGAATCTTGGCCTGTAGAAGAGTACCCGACTATAGTCAGCCGCCTCATTTACAGTGGAGATTCCAAAAGGTAACTTTCATATATTAATTTACTTTAGGTAAGTGGTGTGTACATGTGGCCCACCTTTTCATTTTGTGAAACTTAGACGTGTTCCTATGCTTGGAGCTGTCATCACGACAAAAGCAATCGGGTATTCTTTGATCGGGTATTTCTGGGACAGCCGTTCCGCAGTTCTCCCCCTTACCGCAGCAACTGTACCTTCTACTGGCTTTGAAACCACAGATGAAGACGAAAATGAAGATGAAAGCAATCTTACCTATGTCGCAGCATTGACAAGTCATCTCGAAAATATTAAGCTTTTCAATAACCAAAACGAACTCAATGAGAACTGCAGACTAGCCTTTCCGCTGTTCAGGATTTCCGACGACTTGGCCGATTGTCTTGCATCTAACATCCTGCCAATATATGTTTTACCAAAAGACATTGGTACAAGCAAACCCGAATGTTATCTTGACAAGTTAACCGCCAATGCAGCCAAAACCTTGAGTGTTATTCAAAAACTGGACAACACTGCAACAGAAATCGAGAAAAGGTATATATAGATATGATAGGCTGATAGTATTATTATTATTATTATTATTATTATTATTTCTTGAACATCATTCATTTATAACAACACCAACAATATATATATTATGATTTTGGTTTGTGTACATAGAGTTGCAGCTCAAAAACTCGTCTACGAAAATCAAACAAATACTTTGGAGAAACTATCTTCAAAATTAGACAATATTTTGTCTGTTGAAACCGTAAAAGTATATAGAGAAAAGCTTGAAAACGCAGTGAAAAATTATAGTCACCTGGTAGAGCGAGTAAAGACTTTGTCAAGATCGATGGCAGATATTCACAGCCCAGATGTTACGGTTGAAGAGCTAGAGTTATTTAAGCAAATCTCAATTTTGGAATATGAAATTGATAAACGGCAAAATGATAAAGACGAATTCAAAAAGGTAAATATGTCTATATATATATATATAATATATATTATATTGCACTGTTCTTGCTATTATTTTTATTATTTTGAATGACAATATTGTTTTGCTCTCTCTCTCTTTATTTATGAAAGGCGATCGCTAAACTCCACTGGATTTACTCTGTCGAGTCGAAAAAGGCGTCAAAGTCAAAGGAAAGTCGTAATTTATGGTTTTCCTCAAAAAATTGAATTGATGAGGTTATTTTTTTTTTCTTTCAAGCCTTTGGATTATTAATTTGACTCTATAAAACACAACAAAAGAACAAAAAAAGCCTAAAATACCTGTTTTTACGATTTCATTTATCTTTTACCCTTTATACTATATTCTATTTTCTTATATAAAATAAATATTAAGCCAAAATTATTATATAAGCAAGGCTAAATGTTCACCGAGCTGTGTCGATCGTTCCGATATTTTTCTTTGTTTGTTTGTTTGTTGACTCAAAAGAGTAATTGCGCTTTTTTTTAGTATTTGAAATAATGCAGATTGTTTTTTTTTTACAGAATTGTATAAATAAATATTCGTTTTTGATCAAAGGGGTCATCATTTGTGAATGACATGATTGGATAATAATAACTTCACCTTCAAAAATGACGATGAACTTTTTCAAAGAGGTGAAAATCGAAAAATACAAAAATATGCTGCTATAAGCAGCTAGTTCATTTTTTTTTATGTAAAAAGGACATCATTCGAAAATGAATCTTATTGACTGAAATAACCCTTCACCTCTTTCTTCATTACCGATAATTATTCACGAATGATGATCCCTATTGTGTAGATAATGTATTTGTAATCTTTGGAGAAATACAGTACAGAAAAAAAAGTAGACGCCGAATTTGACCGTTCTTCAGTAAATGCCTTTTCTTCCGGTTTCATTATTCTACCGTATTTATCTCTGTATTTTTTTAGGGTTCCAAGAAAGCCCTTCTCACCTGTTCATAGTGACCAAAAAGAAAAAGAAAAAGAAGACCAAGGGATTCTATAAACATAATGTGTACCTTTTACACAACATGGGCTCTCCGATGGATTTTCCGAAATATTCTACATTTTCTGTTCTCGATTCTTTTTGTCGGGTAATTTGCACCCGTATGAAAAATGTAACATTTAACATTGAACAAAAGTAACTCAAAAATAATTATACTGTGTATGCTTTGATACAATAAAGAAGAACAAAAGGAAAAAAATCATATTTTTAGAGGGCTCTTTATGAAAACACCCTCTTTTACATTGCTCTTTCTTTCTTTCTATAAAGTAAATACTTAAATATCCTATACCCTTAATTTACACAAGAACCAATCGCAGTATCACATCAATATTTGTGTGCCTTTCTTGAGCTTGAAACTTAAAGTCTCTTCAAACCCATATTTGTGTATGCGTCTGTTTTTCTGTCTGATTTCTTGAAATCAAATAAAAGCACACTGGTATAATTTGATATTTAATCTAATGATCACCCTATAAAGTAGACATGATTACTACAAAGCCCGGAAAATGTCGTTCAAGAAAAACCCCAATCTCTCTGTGTTTCTTCTTAGTATATAACCTGCTTTTGTTTTTCTTTTTCTCAAGCGTTAAATCAAACGACTTGCAGCACAATATTTAAAGTAATTGAAATAATACAATAAAGAAAATAAAAATAAAAGCGCGGTCTAGTTCGCAGCACACCTTTATAATATTTGAATATCTATTGTACGTGCTATTCAAAAAGCGTTGTAAATATTACGCTACAAATACAGCTGTTGCTTGAAATGAAGCCATGTGGTACCTAGGTGGCTCAATCAAATTCTCTATTTTCGGAAAGACATATTATCAAATACCCGAATAATTACAATTATATGGGGTATCAAAAGTGATGTGTGAGAATTTATAACCTGTATTAGTCAATTTATAATTTCTAATGTACCAAAGGAGCTATATTGATAGTATATGATATCGACAAGCTGAAAAAAGAAAAGCAAAAAAAAAAAGAAAAACTCTGGAGAACGATTTCTCTCTAAATATTCAAGGAAATTGAAAGGCTGAAAGAGGAGGAGGAGGGGTGGTCATTTTTGTTATAATCTAGGGATTCAGTTCTGATCTAGAACAAAGGGCTGAACTAATTGCTATATGTGATACAAGTATTTAACCTAAAGGTGTGCGGAAATGTATGTAAATGTTCTTCTGAATAAAAGAAAAAACTCGCACCATTCTATCAAAGTATCCCAGTAATTCGATACAGCAACTACTTTGACTTTAACTATATAATGACACTCTAAAAAAAAGCAGAACTCCCAAGACACTACGAAGTAGAGAGATTGTACCATTGTTTCCAAATAACCATTTGTTACTATCCTAATTTACGATAATATGATATTGTCGTTTTTGTATTTCGTGATCATGTATAGTCAAGAACGCATGAACCTATCAACTTTGGAAATACCAATTACTCTTCATAAACTGACCAAATCATTAAAAGGTAGCTGATTTCCGTGAGAAATACTTGTCCAAAAATATACAATATTTGGCTTAATTTAATACGAGCAAATGTGGATGGATTCCTTATTAAGCTCCATCCCTATTTGTTGTTTTGTTTTTGTTTTTGCCTTTTCTTTAACTGATTATTGTGTGTATCTATTACGTATATAATCTTTAAATAAGTTTATACTTCTTTGCAAAATGGATAAAGCATAGTTTGGATTCATTTCGATTTGTTTATTTCTATAAAGCATATGCCCATCCAGACACTGTAGTAATTTTTATTACCAAAATTAAACATGAAAGAGAAAGAGATACCCCACATCATTATTGGTTACAGATTACAGATGATTTCTCTTCAGAATTTACAATAGCGTCTATTTCATAAGCCATTACAGTTTGGTCGATATATATTAAAATTTTACAAGCCAAATCGTCAGAGTTTAAAGACGTTCATAATCCTTGACATTGCAAATATCCCCTTACTTACAATGTGAATCATATTTATCCCTTTTTTTCAAATATATTCTACATCAATATACATAGTGGGTAAAAAAAAAGATCGAGTTAACCCAACCATCCTGCTATTTTATTATTTCTGCTGTTATTGCGCTGTTGTTTTTATTATTGTTTTTGAATTGCGGGTTGTATCGATTAGGGCGAATCAATCGAATTAAAATAGAATCAAATAAAAAATTAAGCTGCCATTAGGTTTGGTTTGCTTGATCTACCTGCAGCATTCTAATTGTTTTTTTTATAAAAGCAAAATATAGAAAGCTCGAAGATTTCTCGTTGAAAGAGATTGTTTTAGGGTGTAATGTTTGTCGATTATTCTTATTCTCAATTGTGTTCCATCATAGTCTTCCTCAATTGTGTTTTCCTTTTTTTTGTTATCGATGATAAGACTGTATAAGTGTATCATTATGTGTGTTCGTGCGTATTTTATTTAACTAAATTTTTCATTTTAAGATTTAACTTTTAAAAACAACATTAAGCGAAAAAGGTATCTACACAATCATATAAGATTATCATAGGGATGTACATTGTTAAGCTTATTGATGAGGAAAAAGATATAGTAATGATATTGAGTAAAAATAAAAGTAAAAAAAAAGAGCTTATAATTTGGTTCATCGTATGATATTGGAGAAATGTGTGAAAGAACTAAAACTCAATTAAGGTCATCTCTATGTGTAAACGTCTACCGATGTGTGTGTGTGTATGTATGTATGAGATTTTTACTTGCTACATTTGGCTCCAAAAAAAAAACTCTCATGCGAGCAAGGATGTGACTGTTGGCCTGAAAGGGCGCAAACACGAATTTTGTATAAAGGTTGCTCAATGCTGCATTAGATGCCAAAGCCACTGTTAACAAAATTTGACCTTGTGCAAAAAGACTCCTTTTTCTTATGGCGACAAGGTATATATATATATATAAACACATTTATGTATACATACATATTTATATACACTTGAACACTATTGAATAATATTATATATATATATAATACCTTTTAATATCTCGATGCTCAACTACTCTTTTTCAGACTCGACCGTCTAGTGCTCTTGTTAGACACTGGGTCGACTGCAGCCGTCAGACGCACTGCAGCCCAACAACTGGGCGAAATTCAAAAACAGCATCCAGGAGAACTATATAATCTATTGTCTAGGGTAATATATATATATATATATAAGCATATATATATATGAGAAGAAAGACAAAAATACAACCATCAAACACATCCTCAACGACTATAATTCTAGGTTGTGGTTCATCTCCGGAGTAAAGCATGGGATACTCGATGGGCAGCAGGTCTGGCTTTAGAAGCAATTGCTGCTAATGTCCCTGTCTGGGACCCCAAGGAATCCGCCGAAGGATGCGACGAAACACTGGAAGACACTCACAAACTAAGCTTTCATCAATTCGATCTTGCATCAGTCCTCACCCATGGAAAATTACTCTTGGGCTCGGCTGGAAAAGAATACGACATTGACTTTTCAGACATGACACCACAAGAACGACTAGAATTACAACGACGCAATCTTAGAGAACGTTTGGGTTTAGGCAGTCAATTTATGGATGGTAAAGCTGATGGAATTACCAAGATGAGGGGAGAGAGAGAAAAAAAAGAAGAAGAAAAAAAAAGATGAATTCTAATGAATGAAGTATAGTTGATCTGGTTGACGATTGCGACCTTGAGACGCGCATAAAACCAAAGGTCACCCAGAAAAAACCAACCGGAAGCCCAACTCCTTCTCCTTCTTCGTCTTCGTCTTCACTTTCTTCGGCACCAATCACTCCTGCGGCAGCCGAAGTTAATATGGCTGGGCTTTCAGCACGCGAACGTAATATGCTTAAGCGCAAAATGAAACAAGATGCAAAACTTAATAAGAGCAAAGACAAGTAAGAAGATCAGATACAATTCCATCGACCCTTAATATTCTTGTGAATGGATCTGCATTAGATCACGATGATGTATGGTAGTAATTAATCGTTGCGCTTTAGAGTACGCGTCTTGGATCTTAAAGGCAAATCAGAGTTTGCTGTCCCAAAACCAGTCAAAGTAGAAGAGAAAGAAGGTAATTATAATAAATCGTTACACCTCCTTCTTCTTTCTTCACATTTGGTTGCTGTTCCTGTTGTTGAATATAATCTCACTTAATTTTCTCTGTGTATCTCCAGGCTTTGAACTGACAGCACAGCCAAAGTCTAATAAATTTGTTGTGGAAACAAAGAAGCCAGCACACTCGCATGAAACATTGGCAGAAAGACCTTCATCAGAATGGCCTTTTAAGATGGTTTGTGAACATTTGTGCATGGATCTTTTTGATCCCGCATGGGAGATCCGTCACGGTGCAGGTATCGGTATCAGAAGTATTGTAAAGGCCCATGGAGGAGGCGCTGGAAAAATAGGTAAGCTTCTTTTAATATATATATATATATATATATATATATATATGTTGTAAAGCCCACAAGTAAAACGACCAAAGGCTAATGTGATTTTTTATCCAAATTCTTATGGATTGTTGTTATTATATATATATTAAAAAGAGGGATTCTCTGTCCAGAAGAACGAAGAATTACACAATGCATGGCTTGAGGATGTGGCCATCAGACTTTTGTGTGTATTTGCTCTGGATCGATTTGCCGATTTTGTTTCCGATCAAGTCGTCTGTCCCGTACGAGAAACATGCTCTCAGACCCTTGGTGTTGTTCTTCAATCAATGCGACCAGAATCAGTTGCAAAAGTACACGCGACACTCTTACAACTCATTACGCAAGACGGCCCGGCATTTCACGAAAGATCTATCTGGGAAGTCCGCCACGCTGGTTTGTTGGGTCTCAAATATGCTGTTGCTGTACGAAAAGATCTGGTAGAGATGTTGGTAGAAGGTACAACAGGAGCGGTCATTCTTGGTCTTCGGGATCACGACGATGACGTTCGCGCCGTAAGTGCAGCTACGCTACTGCCAATCACTGCCGAATTTGTACGCATGAGTACAGAAGATAGAGTTAGCAATGTGATCACAACATTGTGGGATTGTCTGATAGACCTCAAAGACGATTTGACAGCCTCCACTGGCGCGGTAATGGATTTGATTGCCAAGATGTTTGAACAACCCGGCGTCATGGAGATCGTCCGTAGAAAATGTTCATTGGGCGATCTTGTCCCACGCTTACATCCTTTTTTTCGACACACCATCACAGGCGTACGGCTTGCGGTATTAAATACTCTATTGACGTTCTTAGAATGCGGTACATCATCAGAGTGGGTTGATGAGCGGGTGTATCGCCTTGTTTTCCAGAACTTGGTAGTAGAAGAGAAACCAGAAGTATTGAAGAAAACTCTTGACGTCTGGAGAGGATTGACAATTGGTGGTCACGTAGAACAACAATTGGTTCTCCAAGGCACAGGTAACTGGCTCGGAAGCTGGTTTGAGATCGCAATGACGCCCGTCGGGCAGCCTTTGGATGTCGCCACCCACTTTTACAAGCCTCCAGGAGCATTTGGATTAGGTGGTTTGTCCAAGGCAGACAAATCTAAGAAGACAAATGTAACGTCTAAAAAAGGAATCAAGACCAGTGATACAGGACCCAATATGTTGCTAGGTGGAGATGATGATGATTCTGGCCACAATTTAGATGCAGGCATGATTTCTCAGGATCTCTCGCTTATCACAACAGAACAAGTGATGCGATGTCGAATTGCCTGCACGACAGCACTTGGTATGGCCATGAGTACCTGGCCAGACGAGTCAATGGAACTGTCTTACCAAGAGGTACTATTGACTCTTCTCACATCCCAGTGGGCATTGAAACGTCAATTGGGTGCTATGGCTATTGAAGAATGGGCCAAGGCTGTACTCAAAACACGCTACCAGGCTGACTGCATCAGTCACGCACCACCAGACGCAATCTTGGCCGCTACACATAACTTTCCCAAAGTTCTCTCTCAAGCTATGATCAACAACATTCAAAACGCGGCTTCACACACAACAGGATTCTATTTCGAGCTCGTTCACCAGCTCAAACGTATTCGCAGCGAATGTCAATCACTTTTGAACACGTTTGTAGAAGCTCAATTACCGGCCAAAATTATCCCCATTTTGCCAACCTATGTGTTGGGTGAAGCTTCGCCAGAACATGAAACCTTGTTTGGCATCGAGACAGCAAGCTGGGTAGCCGGCGAAGCATTCAATGTTCTTCTTGAGCGCCTCCCAAAGAACAAAAACAGATCAGCCACAGTAACATCTTTACAAGAACGGCAGAGACGCGTTGTAGCAGCCTTGGGCTACTATGAAGAGCTGAAACAGAAAGTAGAGATTAATGTTTATGCAAGTACAGCAGGTGCAATTGTTGAGTTAGGTGTTCTGCCTTCTACTTTGAGCTCACTAGTCCGCAGTGTAATGAACAGTATCAAGGCAAGTGCTTTTTGCTATACAGTGAACCACGTTTTTTTAGATCCCAAAGGTACACATATAATAATATTCTAAGTGTATTTATTATTATTATCGTCATTATTATCATTTTTAGTTTGAGGAAAATGCCGAGCTACAGCAAAGATCTGCTGCAACTTTGGCAGATCTTGTTGCTCTGTGTGCTCGTACTGTAGGACGATCAAATCCTAATGAAAAGGTGGTTAAGAATCTCTGTGCATTCTTGTGCTCTGATACAACCAAGACGCCTGTTCTAGAAGACAACCAGACAACATTGGGTATTCTTTCAATCCACAAAGAGGAAGTAACAAAGCCTCTTGCAAATGCAAAGGAAATCACACTGACTCCAGAACAAAAGGAGGCTCAGCTCATGAAACGTGGCGCAGAAACAGCATTGAAGGAATTGTGTGATCAGTTTGGTCGGCATGTATTTGAGATAGTTCCCAAATTATGGGAGTGCATGTCACTCAAATTGAAAGAAGTATTCCAAGGGAGATCAGGAGTTTCAGAAGCAGATGCTCTCATCGCACGCGATCTTCAGCTAGGACAAGAGGTGATTGATGCTCTCACCATTGTCAATACTGTTGTTCCTTGTCTTTCTCAAGACTTACGCGATCAGGTAATTACATATTGTAAAATTTAGTTTTGTAAACCAAGAAAAAAATCTTTGTTCATGCTCTTATTATTGTGTACATGCGTATATATATATATATATTTAAAATTTATAGATGGTCAGCATTGTCCCTGATATTTGTACGGCATTGATGTCACGATATGCAGTAATTCGTCAAGTCAGTGCACGATGCTTAGCAACAGTTGCTGATGTTTTGACAACGGAAACAATGCAAATTATTATCGAGCGCGTTTTACCAGAGCTTGGTAATCAAATGCATGTACACCATCGACAAGGTGCATCTGAACTTGTTTATCATTTGGTCCAAATGCTTGATACAAAGATTCTGCCTTACACTATATTCTTAATTGTTCCTATCCTTGGCTGCATGAGTGACGCAGATGACTCTGTGCGTTTGATATGCACAAATTGTTTTGCTTTGCTGATTAAGCTTGTGCCTTTGGAAGCTGGTATCCCTGATCCACCAGGAATGTCTGCCGAACTACTCTCCCATCGTGATGAAGAACGTCGGTTCTTGGCTCAGCTTCTTGACAGCTCTAAAGTTGAGAACTTTGAGATTCCTGTTAAAATTAAAGCCGAGCTTCGAAAGTACCAACAAGAGGGTGTTAACTGGCTTGCATTTCTCAACAAGTTTCATCTTCATGGAATTTTGTGTGACGGTAAGTGCATTTTATATATATATTTCTTTATTAAAAGTAATAAAAATAACCATATTGATTTATTACTAACATATGTTTGTATTTGTTTGTTTTTTATACGTGTAGATATGGGTTTGGGTAAAACATTACAGTCGATTTGTATTCTTTCAAGTGATCACTACTTACGAGCAAAGCGCTATGCCGCTACAAAGGCACCTGATTCTATTGTCTGTCCTTCGCTTGTAATTTGTCCGCCCACACTGACTGGGCACTGGTATCATGAAGTGCTTAATTACACAGATCATTTAAAACCACTTTTGTACACTGGTGGTCCTGCTGAACGCAAACGGTTAGTGTTACTGAATATAGAGGTATATCAGTTATTCAGTGTTCAGTGTTCTCATAAATGTGTATTCAGGTTACGCTCGACTCTCCATAATTACGATGTTATTATCATGTCGTACGATATTATTCGTAACGATATCGATGATCTATCCAACGTACAATGGAATTACTGTATTCTTGATGAAGGTCATATCATTAAGAACGGAAAGACAAAGATCACAAGAGCAATCAAGACAATTAAGTCAAATCATCGTCTTATCTTGTCCGGTACACCTATTCAGGTAGAGGAAGTTGGTCGAATAATCAAGTGCAAATAAGCTAAACGCTTTCTATCTTTTTTTAGAACAATGTTTTGGAATTGTGGTCCTTATTCGATTTCCTTATGCCCGGTTTTTTGGGGACCGAAAAGATATTTAATGAAAGGTTTGGAAAGCCTATATTGGCAAGTCGAGACAGCAAGAGTTCGTCTAAAGACCAGGAAGCAGGTAATAAAGAATAATAATAATTAGTTAATTCTCATATCTACATATGAAACATATTAATATATTAATATATTGTTTAATTTGTGTGACTCAGGTGCGCTGGCGCTTGAAGCTTTGCATAAACAGGTCTTGCCGTTCCTTTTGCGTCGTCTTAAGGAAGACGTTCTGCATGATCTTCCACCAAAGATTATTCAAGATTATTACTGCGAACTAAGTGATCTTCAGGTAATATATATATTAAACACATTCTAGAATCAATCTTTATTAATATTTTGGTTACAGAAAAATTTGTACGAAGAGTTTGCAAAATCACAGACAAAGAATGAAGTTGAACAGGACTTAGAGTCAGATGGCACAAAGTCAAATAGCGAAGGAAAGACAGCTACTCATATCTTCCAAGCCCTTCAATACTTGAGAAAGCTATGCAATCATCCACTTCTGGTGGTAAATGACAAGCATCCAAGCTATGATCGGGTTCAGAAACAGTTGACGCGAACAAATACCTCATTACATGATATTCAAAACGCACCAAAACTACTTGCATTAAGGTACGATTTTCTAGGCAACTAAAATTTAAATGGACATAAACTAAATAAACTTTTCTGTATATAATGTTTATTTATTAGGCAATTGTTGGGAGAGTGCGGTATTGGCGCAACTACAACAGAATCCGAGTCGGATCCTGCGGCTATGGCAATTGGTGCTGTTAGTCAGCATCGTGCATTAATTTTCTGCCAGCTCAAAACGATGTTGGATATTATTGAAAATGACTTGTTCAGAAGATTAATGCCTACAGTGAGTTACCTCCGTTTGGATGGTTCTGTGGATGCCAGCAAACGCCATGAACTTGTACAAAAATTCAATGCCGATCCTTCTATTGATGTCTTATTACTCACCACTCATGTTGGTGGCTTGGGACTGAACTTGACCGGAGCAGATACTGTAATATTTGTGGAGCATGACTGGAATCCTATGAAAGATCTTCAAGCAATGGACAGAGCACATCGTATCGGACAGAAAAAGGTTGTGAATGTGTATCGCTTGATTACACGCGGCACACTTGAGGAAAAGATCATGGGCCTGCAGAAGTTCAAGCTTAATATTGCCAACTCTGTAGTGAATCAGCAGAATTCTGGACTTCAGAGTATGGACACAGATCAAATCCTTGATCTCTTCAGCGTCAGTACAGAGGCTGCTGAATCGAGGAAAAAGAAGAAGAAGGCGGATGAGGCTGCGGCGGCGGGTGTAGATGGTATGGGCAAGGCCAAGGCTGTACTTGAGAACCTGGAGAACCTTTGGGATGACAAGGACTATGAAGAAGAGTACAACATTGATAGTTTCATAAGTGGTTTAAATTGATAAGACCAAAAAGCTAATAGCGAAATCAAGTGATTTGTAAATAATTATAAAAAAAAAGAATATGAAATGTTAGTATGTCAAGGTTTAGAGCTTCTTGACAATTTTAGAATGAATTTGATGGGGACTGTTGTTACTGTTATTATTGTTACTGTTATTATTACTACTGCTACTGCTACTGCTACTGCTACTACTGCTACTACTAACTATTAAATTACTATTAAATTACTATTATTACTATTATTATTAAAGGAATTGGAAACACGTGAAATGAGTTTTCATGTGAAGCGTGTAATGTTCAAGTTTAACGTTGGCACAACACTTTGTACAATGAAACAATTATGGAAAAATGGCTATTTAAGCGTTAGATATGTTTTATTTAACCAAATTTGGTAGAGCAGGTGAAAATCGATGAACATACAATATACATATTTAAGTATAATATCCTGATTGTGCAAGTACAATAGGCACATAACAATGATAATTAGATAAAGAAAGAAGGTGGGCGAGTGATAGAGAGAGGTTGGTATTAACGTATTATAGGGTGATGAGTGTAAATGAGATATTAAATGGGAATAATAGTCGATGTTTGAGAGGTGAATTTTTATACCAAGCCCATGTCTCTTATGCTTGTTTGCATGACAATATCATTTACTGCTGTCATGACAAATCGAATTTGATTGGTATCTGTTGCACATGTGAAATGAGTATAAACTTGTTTATCGGCAGATGCAGGGTTGAGGGATAGAAAACGCCATTTGAAGAATTCACAAGCTGCATTGTAATCATCTCCACCTAATAATAATAATATGTGTCAATTTATATGATTGTTGCTATTTCTCACTCAAAATACCGCCATACCTGTGTAATCTGAAAAGTATCTTTGGATTGGACTCTGAGGAAGTTTGGCTTTTAGAATGTCGATTTTGTTCAAGAACAATATGATCGATGTTCTATCAAACCATCGTGACTTCCATATAGAGTCAAATAGAACCAATGCTTCTTGCATGCGATTTACAGATTCGTCTTCAATGAGAACCTGGTCGTATTCACTAACAGCTACTAGAAATATGATTGCTGTAACATTTTCGAAGCAGTGTATCCATTTCTTGCGCTCTGATCGTTGTCCTCCTACGTCAAACATTCGATATTTCAGACCATTCCAGACGAATTTTGTTTCTGTAATTCCAGTTGTCTTTATGCGTGATTGCAAGAGGTCTTGATCTGTTGGTACATAATTAGGATCGCCAATGAGTTCGATTGTATTGAAGTAACTATTTTGCCAAAAAAGAAAAGCTTTAGTATTCATAAATTTGTGTCCCAAAAATTTGGATTCTTACTAGGATGCTGAGTCGATTAGTTGATATTCGTTGTTTCGATGATAAGCTGTCTGGACTCCTTGATCTTCCCACAATGCTTGTATAGCTCTAGCCACATCTGGTGACATTACTGATAGTTGATCGGCATGTCCTGGGATGTGTTTTACAGTGTCAGCATACATCTGGTTCTCAGGATCTGCAACCTTGATATCCATTGTGTCCATAGCTTCCAGGATAGCCTGCATTGATTGAATTGTGTTGCTGATAATAATTTCGCGGTAAGCTAGACGTTCGCTCATTGAAAATCCGCCTTCGTGAATAAGTTTCATTTGTTTGAGGACGGTGGATTTTCCAGACTCGCCAGTACCTGATTAAATTTAATATATATATATATATTATTTGCTAGCCCTTGTGAATTTATTTATGTATTTAATACATGTATTTATTTATCTATATTCATTCCCATATATATATACATGCATATACATGTGTATGTATATGTGCATGTGTATGTGTATGTGTATGTGTATATACAGTGTAAATTTTATCGTAGTTCCTATTTACCAAGTAAAAGCAACTTGACTTCGTTTTGAATATTTTGCCTCTCTGATCGTAACTGTTTTTCGATTTCGTCGTTTCGTAATCTGCTTCCATTGTCGTTGGATTCAACAGATGCACAGCAACCCATGGTGAGTATAGTATTCTGTAGAAAACAAAAATAGACCAAGCCACTTGTAAATAACTAGTCTTGTATAACGTGTTTCTATATTATTAGTGTTATTATTATTATTGTTACTATTATTTTAAAGTTAAGTAAGATGGACAAAGGCAATAGACTTGTTGACCAAGCCTTGGCTCGAAAGAAAAGACACAGCGAGAAGTGTAGAGTAAATATTTTTTATTTCTATTTTCTTGGGTGCATATATTTCTCGAAAATAAAAAGTAAGACAAAAATACATACAGTCTTAATGAGTTTGGAGCGATGAGTAACGGAAAGAGAAAAGAAGAGCTGTATTGCCAAGCAGCGAGGAGTTCAAAAGCATAAATACAATATCGGGTAGTTTTGGTTGATAGAGATTTCTCACAATGAACGACCACAAAAGGTTACCAAAACTTGATTGGTTAGAACCAGTAAATTGGACAATGAACGATGGATCAATTGGATACCGGAAACACAAAAGTGAGAAAGCCACGAGCATAAAGTTGATCTACCTTGACTGACAAGGCTGTAATTCTTGCTCCTATCACTAGAAATGTCCGTCAGACTAAAGAAAAAGCTTGCTAATATACATATGCTTTTAAACTCTGCCCCAATTCACACAAATAACATATATACATACATGAACATTTACCAAAACAAAACAAAACAAGAAAAGAACTCTAGGGGCTGATGTAGCAAACCTCTATAACAGGCGTTGAACAGTACCTACATTTCTTATACTAATTGCCGAGATTCTGTGTCTAAAAAGTTTACTTGCAATTGCCGCATGTAGTGTAACTCATGCTTGTTTAACCTTGAAACCACAGCCGTTCCTTCCTTTTTTTCTATTTCTACTTTATCGCGCAACCCCCGATTTGGGGTGAATATACATTTTTATAGCCTACATAATTAACCGACACGCGCACCCACAAGCAGTAAAAATCACACACTGAAATATATTGCTAGAATTATTTTAGAAACATATTAATTCTTTCTTTTTCTGATATATTTATTTATTTATTTAATAACTATAATTAAAAACAAACGGACAAAATATTATTATTATTAATAATTAAGTGATATAGAATCTCATGAATACTCGTTCTAATTTTTAACAAGGAAAGCCCTGATTTGATATTAAATGTTTAATTTCATAGACATTCATTCAAAGATATAAGACATGGCCAGGAAGAGATTTCATTTAAACTATTTTCAGAAATTAAAAATCGTACCTGGTTGAAGGACATGAACCTACCCGAAAGTGAATATCGCCACACTTAACAAATCAGATGACATGGTTGCAGGATAATTTGTCGTAGATCTCTTGTCATTTTTTTTAGGAATACAAAAAGTATTAATATGTGTGAGTTCTGCCTTTATTTTTACAGCTAAACCGAAATCAATTCATGTTACGCATCCACTTTTTATATTAGCATGAAAAAGGCATGGCTTTTGATGAGCTCAATAACAAAAAGAATACTTCATACTGTTAATGAAGGGTAGCAAAATATAGAAGCCTATAAGCTCTTATACAGATTACCTATTTACCTTGAATTATCAACAAAATCAACAAATCAATAATTAAGACCGAGGTAACGGATATAAGAGACAAACTAAAAATATTTCTCGGACTTGGAGTGAAAGAAGCGTCCATAAAGCTCACTTGATTATTGCATAACGATCAGGGCTAAAGTAGGTTACTAGCATTATATCTTTAAAAAAAATCTCAGGGTATTTTCATGACTATAACTAAGTTGCTAATTCATTTCGATACGGTATAAATTCTGGTTTAGCAATAAGCAATAATAATATGTAATTTTTTTTTAAAAAAAAAGGAAACCCAGATCACCCACATCTAAATGAGGAGCATGAAAATAATATCTAATGTAAAAAAGCTTCTATTTTTTTTAACTGTTGAAATGAAAGCAACTCCCATACACAGAGAATAACCGATTTTCTTTGGGTGGTTGATTATAGTAAGGAATGTAAGATAACATATCCTGAAAACACACCATCTAGTTTTTTAGTGTGTTCAGTTCAATTTTAAGAAGCAGTGTACATATGCGATCTTATTAGTTTATGAATAATTTTGCATCTTACAAAGAATTTCACTGTATACTCCTAAAAATGGAAGATTCTTTTGCTATCGATAACGATTTTTCACTACTTATCCCTATTCCACGAACACTTTTTTTGTAGGGAGCAATTAGAGCTCAGGTTTTTATTGTGAGGATCACTAGCTAAAAAAAAGGACGTACGTCACAAAATTTGTTTTTGGGTTTTTGATTTTTTTTGAGGTGTATATGTAAGAAGGAAAACTAAAGGTAGAGCTAAGTAGCAATAGAACAGGCAAGGTCATCAAGAGATTTTTCAGCCTTAAATATGGCAACCAAGCGGGAAGCGGCAGATAGGACGGTGGAAGATACAAAAGGTGTATTGTCGAACACCGTGGACCAATGATGTCGCCAGATCGCCAGAAGGGCTCAGCTAAAGAGAGAGGCGGCGTGAATATCAGAGGGGCGGGTATAGGGGAAAGACAGGTTGTAAAATGCATCATGGAGTATAGGAAGAGTAGGATGAGATCCAAAGACATCTTGCCAGAATGTAGACCAAACGTCAATTTTGAGGGGGCAGGAGAAGAGGAAATGGTCGGGTGTGTCTGTAGAGGCTTCACAAATGGGGCAAGAGTCGGTGGGGAAGGGGCCAGGAAGTATGCGATGCAACAGGGAGCGGGATGACAATTTGTGGTGCAGACCTCGGTACCAGATGTTGCGGACATGGTGGTGTATAGGAAGGTTCCAAAAGATTCGCCATTGTGAGCTGGACAGTGTAGACGACAGGGGAGGAGAAACAGAAGAGGAACAAAGAGAACGATACATACGAGGTTTCAGCTTGGACCACGGTATTCCAGGTAAAAGGCCGCAAACAAAAGGGCTAGCATTGATTGATGAACCTGAACGGGAAGGAATGGAAGGGTCATTGAGCTGAAGGATATGAGAAGGGAGGAAAGCGCGAACAAGGAAAGGTTGTAGCAAGATGTCGCGAGAGTCAACTCTCTTGAAAAACTTGCGCAATATGAGCGGGTTGCGTGGGAAATCAGCCGGCGCTCGACGGCAGAGAACGTTGAAAGAAGGGCCAACAAGAAAGGCATCTTCAACGCGGAGGTGTTGCCAGGAGGGAGGGAAGGAGGTAGTGCTTGTGGCTGGTAGGCATACTGAGCGGAGGGGAAGTGCTAAACACGTAGCAATGTTGGGGGCAAGGGAGAAGTCGTGCGGGAGCCTATCAATAGCAGAGAATATGTTGCGGAAGCAACCTGCAAGGCCAGTCAGATCGGGGGGGGGGGGGGGGGGGGGGGGGGCCAAAAATCGGG